>NW_026732338.1:0-82500 GCF_028476545.2 Physella acuta
GGATTTTATAAGTTTTTGCTCAAGAAAGACGTTTCTAATATTAAAACTAGCATCAAAGTACCTTTCAAAGTTTGGAACAACATACTTTTTTCTCCAAGACGTGGGGGGATGGGGGACACTTACATTTTTTATATATTTCTGTATAATTTATATTTAGTTAGAGGGTGGGGGGGCGAGACGTTCTTCTGGGGGGGGGGGGGGCTCCACCTCCCCAAACAGACGCGAGGAAATAACTCTGGCCCCCGAACTGATATTTAATAGTTAATGCGGCCCTCGGGCTGAAAAGTTTGGAGACCCCTGGTCTAGAAGACCCAGGATAGTCGCCGCCGCAACATTTCCCCAGCCCGATTTCAAAGCGTGCCGGGCACAGTCAAATTTCAGATGTTTCGCTACAAGTTATTGATACAGTTTGTTTAAAGTAAAAAATGAACGCAATTATAAAATGTATGAGATCGAAATAAATAATTATATTTTTTGTAGAATTCAGGCAGTAGTTTAAACACACAATCATAGATATGTATTTTTAATATGTAACAATAAACAATGCTTTTTTGTTCTCCTAATCGACGCCACTAAAAAAGAACGTTAGGCTACGTCTTTGAAGTTGTCTATATGTCTGGCGGTCTCTCGAGCTATAGTCTGTGCATTTTTCTCAAAGACGTTTGCCGACTATCGTGTTTGTTTGTAACTGTAGAAGAAAGATAACTCGACCTCCACCTAATTTTTTTTTAAATATTTTTACATTTTTTTTAAAAAATAATTTAGCCAGGATTTTTGGGCCCCCAATCGGTCTGGGCCCCCCCCCGCATTGCGGGTCTGGCGGCACTGTAGTTCCGCCCCTGCTCATATGACACAATGACAGACTGACCAGGCTATAGAACAACAGAAACAAGCACTTAAAATTAATCTCTCATTAAGACCTCCATATTTTGTTTTAGTATTACATATTATTATATGCAATTTAAAAAAAAAACACACTATGGGCTGAGATCAAAGAAAGATACAATTAGATACAGTTAGTAATCACATGATAAAAATAGTATCCGTAACTTAATACGTTTCAAACTTATTGCGTTTATAAACTTTGATAATTAAAGAGTGGCTTAGTGTATTGTTATATGAAATATTTTTTACCCGCCTTACACTGACCCCCCCCCCCCCCCACCCCACACACATAGATCTTAACGGTAGTAACTAAAGACTTTATGTCATTGCCACGACCCTATACATCGTTATTCCGTTTAAACGTAAACGGAATGCACATAAAAAATATCAGATCGACAAAAGTTTTCAAACTGTAAGCCCATAACACAGGCAGGCGAATGGAGCTGGAGCGTTCACGTGACGCTGAATCTTAAGTAGCCCACAAATTATGCCTGATTAGCTCGTGGGTGGGGAATCAAAGAGTCGTAGAAGACGGCACACACCTGTTAGAATAATTTCAACCTGCTTGTTGTCGGCCATCGGTGCACACACACGTTTTGTTGTACGGGGTGGACTTGCCAACTCCCCCCCCCCTTATTTATTATTTGTAAACAATACAACCGCCACTACCCCATCCATACCACCAACGTTCGCCTTAGCCATTCCGATGACAATGCAGTGTTACTGACACCTTTGTATTGGATTCTCCGTGTCTATACATTCATGTACTTTCTTTCCTATACATCGTGTAAATTCTGCCCTAGAGCCTTATAGAGAAGCGCCTATACATCATGTACTTTCTTCAATAGAGCCTTATAGAGACGCGCCTATACATCATGTACTTTCTTCAATCGAGCCTTATAGAGACGCGCCTATATGTACTTTCTGGCCTAGTGCTGTGCAACAGCTGTTTGTTTACTGACGGTGTTCACCACCATGGCGGCGGACGTAGGTATTACGTGATTTAGGTCACATGTTTGCAAGGGGTCTACAGAGACGCGCCTATACATCATATACTTTCTACCCTAGATCCGTATAGAGACATGCCTATATATCATGTACTCTCTTCAATAGAGCCTTATAGAAAAGCGCCTGTATATCATGCATTTTTTGCCCGAGTGCCTTATATAGAAGCGCCTATACATCATGTACTTTCTGCCCGAGTGCCTTATATAGAAGCGCCTATACATCATGTACTTTCTGCCCGAGTGCCTTATAGAGACGCGCCTATACATCATGTACTTTTTGCCAGAGTGCCTTATAGAGAAGCGCCTATAAATCGTGTACTTTCTGCCCTAGAGCCTTATAGAGAAGCGCCTATACATCATGTACTATCTGCCCGAGTGCCTTATAGAGACGCGCCTATACATCATGTACTTTCTGCCCGAGTGCCTTATAAAGAAGCGCCTATACATCATGTACTATCTGCCCTAGTGCCTTGAGTTATGGAGACGCGCCTATACATCATGTACAGACTTTCTGGCCTAGTGCCTTATAGAGAAGCGCCTATACATCAGGTACTATATGCCTGAGATCCTTATAGAGAAGCGCCTATACTTCATGCAATTTCTTCGATTTTTCCACCGAGCTGTGACGCCATTGCTGCCCGTTGGAGAAATCAATAACCGCCCAATCGATGCATTCACCCTAACCCAATCACTTTTATTAAAGACTATTTTTAAAGAAATAAATAAAGATTTAAAAAAATACCATTGACGTACGTTAAAAAACTCCAATAAGAACTACCCTATCCAATATGAAATTACTAGATTAGATTTTTTTCATACAGCGGCTGTCAAATTATCTTTGTATGCATGTATATATATATATATACATATATATATATATATATATATATATATATATATATATATATATATATATATATATATATATATATATATATATATATATATGTATATATATATATGCGTGTATGTGTGTGTATCATTATATATGGTCCTCATGGGGACCATGCGGGACAAGACGTAGACGCACGCCGTTATTCCCCCGCTCTCCAGGCATATCGCTACCACCCACACCAGTATGGTGAGCTTTGGTTCACAACGAATGTTTACAATCGTAGAGCCGGGTTGAATTAGTGACGGCTATTAGGGGCAGATAATTTACTTTTTAAATAGTTTGAAACAAAGGGGAGGTAACAACAATTTCTGCTTGATTTTTTCATTTTCGTCTCTCTCTCTCTCTCTCTCTCTCTCTTTATATATATATATATATATATATATATATATATATATATATATATATATATATATATATATATATATATATATATATATATATATGTGTGTGTGTGTGTGTGTTATTTTTATTTTTTATCTTATATTTTTGTTCGTTCTTTCAGTTGAAAGAAATGGCCAATCAGACGACACAATAGTGTACAGCTCCCCCCCCCCTCCCCTCACAATGGATTGCTCCGTACTGCTCATCTGGCTCCTGATAATACCTGCGGCCTGTCAAGCCAACGATGGAGCATTAGGTGGGGCTATAGTAAAGAACATATTCAACACACGCGAGAGACTTTCACTTTCAGCTTCATCTATCATGTGACCTGCATTTACACAAACAGTAGCCTTCAATTACATTGAACAATAACATTGATTTTATTCTTTTGATTTAACAAACATTAATTTTCACTAGGTCTTTATGCTAAAAATAAAACAAATTAAAGTTTTTATTATCAAATTTACAATATCAAATGCTTATTTTAATTTTTCATCCATTTTTATATGAAACTTTATTTAAAAGCTAATCCTTGTTGAAAGTTAACTATCCATATTTGAAATAACATAATATGCAGTAAAAATAACATAAATCTATACAGGTAATCTATATCTAAAGTTAGCCTTTCCAGAATATCTTCCAGGCATCTCTTCGAAGGGGCACTGCTCCACTCCCCTTACCCACCCAACCCCAAGCGCACGCCCCATACCCTTCCCCCTTTAACGAAATTTAAAAAAAAATTTATGTAGAAAAATTATGTTGTATTCACCCCAGGAAATTTAAGTGCAGCCCCTCCTCAAAGTTTCAAGTGGCCCCACCCCTCCGCACTCCGGAGCAAAATCGCTGAAAGGAAATCTATATGAAACAAAAGCTTTTAAAAACATATTTGGCTAAAATCTAATAGCTGGTATGAAAGGCAACTTGGAGGGGAAATAAATACAAAAACCTGCTTTAGGAGATGTATAGCGTCTCCGTTTAGTTGCTAGTAGTTTTTCTTTCAAACTTTTTTCTTGAAACTTTCTGGGGGGGGGGGGGGGGGCGTACTAAATTTTCCGGGAAGGGCAGTTGCGGTAAGAGCATATATTTTCCATATAAATTATTTTATATTCAGGGGGCTGTACACGCCCCCCCCCCCCTCCCCCCGAAGAGATACCTGAAAGAAAATCTGGTTGCTAGATTAGTATTGTTATAGACACCAGACAGGCGTTGAGCTCTTCCATCCATGACGTCATATTATAATTCCTTGTGCAGCAGACAGCTGCCCGCCCGACCAGTTCTACAGTCTGACGTCACAAGCCTGCGAGTCGTGTCCGGCTGGTCAGTACAAAAGTGAACACGTCCGCCACTGTCTAGTCTGCCCGTATGTGACCTTCAACTCCACATCTTGCACGGAAGGAGAAGGTAAATAGCAAACAACTTACCACAGCGCTGTATGAAAATAAGAAAAACGTGTTAAAAAACTACTGTAAATATGAACCGGGAAGTTTGAAGAGTTACTGTATTTTTATTAGCTCTCCCCATTGGTTGGTTTGGTTAAGTCCCTATAAAACTTGTTGGTATTGGCTCGATGGCCGTTAAAAATTTTTATGTGCAGATAAAAATTTTAAAACGATTTTATGAACACAATAAAGTGGACCAATAAAATGAATAATGACGTTGGCATATGCGTCAAACACTGTTTGACTGATAATATTTTAAGAGATTCAGTAGAAGACTCAGAGATATGACTCATCATTCAGCAAGCAAGTACTCACATAGTGGGTGTGGGGGGGGGGGGGGAGGGTGTGTGTGTGTGATACTTTGAGAACTGATGGCATATTTATTATCAAATACTTCAGGTGTGTGTGTGTGTGTGTGTGCGGGGGAGGGGTGGTAAAGAAATGTGACGCCCCAAAACCTATATTTAAAAAAATTAAACTGATTTTAATTTATTTTTCAATACTGTTTTTCCATAATAATTTATTGATGTTAACATCAAACACTGAGACGAGGGGCGGGAGAGGGGTGAGTACTCAGACTTTTGCGACTATGGCCAACATGCTTTTTTCTAGGCTGAAAAAATATGATGTAAGTTTTGAACGCCCTGAATGGATTTAGTGTTTGGTGGTAACTGCCCAGGATACAAACATGAAGCAAATAACAAAAAAAAAAAAAATACAGCTTAGACGTCATACAATTGTGTTAGAAAACTTTACAGGTAGAAACATGACGAACGAGAGAGTCAACTTAGACATGGATTTGACCCTTATCATTTCGTTATATAATTTTACAGGCAGAAACATGACGAACGAGAGAGTCAACTTAGACATGGATTTGACCCTTATCATTTTGTTATATAATTTTACAGGCAGAAACATGACGAACGAGAGAGTCAACTTAGACATGGATTTGACCCTTATCATTTCGTTATATAATTTTACAGGTAGAAACATGACGAACGAGAGAGTGAACATTGACATGGATTTGACCCTGGTGATGTCGTCATGCGACTATGCAAATTTCACCGAATCACTCAAACAACCAGGCGCTGCCTCTAAAGTCATCCAAGGTTTTATTGTGGCAAACTACATGCACATTTATTACAGGTAACTCAGATCATTCTAAGTTTTTTTTTGTAGCCAGCTTGTTGCACTTATATAACAAGTAGTTAAAAGTGTCCATGGTTTTATTCATGTTTTGTCAATAGGCAGGGAAGGGGGGGGGGGGGTCAGACTGGTTAACTCAATTCCACGTGTACTCATTATAGACTGTGTTGACTCACTTATTGACTGCTCACCCAACGAACACACTGAATGGTCATGTTATGCACCTTAGGTTTTTTTAAATTAAATTATATCTCTTTTGTGTACGCATTATTAGTTTCATACGTCAAATAATTTCATTAAAAACTGTACTTAATATAACTTAAAAAATTGTAACATTAAAAGTTAACTGACGAAGGTCGTAAAAGTGAGTTTAGTACGGTGTGGTCAGGTGTTCGTGTACGTGTAGTGTGCGTGGGATTGTGGGTGGGGTGGGTTTGGTACAGGAAAGATGTGTGTGGCGTAGTTAACTGTTGATGCTTCTGTTGTGTTTTTAGTGTAGTAAGTTTTTTATGTTTAAATTGAGCTACGTTTTTGTTGCCTTATTATATATATATATATATATGTATATATATATATATATATATATATATATATATATATATATATATATATATATATATATATATATATGTGTGTGTGTGTGTGTGTGTGTGTGTGTATTCGTGTATGTGTAAATATATCACGCAACTTTCGATGCGTGTGTTTTTCTTTGTGAAGTATTAAATTGGTTGACCACAGGCTATCCTTTAATTACGAACAGTCCCAATCTTTGGTGTTGTTATAAGAAACACAGTATTGTATCGAGAGTGTCTGCCTGTAACTGGGGGGGGGGGGGTTCAGGCTTAGAGTCCTGACTAGACAGTGCTAAAAGTAACGTTAGGTTCTGGGTTAGGGATTAGTGCTATAGTTAAAGCCAGGATTCGTGTGGCGAAACGAACAAAAATTAGCATCGATTTTATACAAAGTAGCCAACCAACTAGATTCTATTCGAATCTGTTTAATACTTAGAGAAATTATTTGTATCGATTATCCGTATTTACATGAGCTAAATTGCATGACGTAGGAATCATCAATAACTATTATTTTTGGATTATAGCACCATTTAGAGCTAGGGTTAGCTTATAGAGTAACTGAGTTTGACGTATCGTTATCGACATATTAACAGGGGTGGACTGGCTATGTTCAAACGGTGCTGGAGAACCGATGACAACAAAGTCATAGGCCACATTATAAAATGCTATAGGCCCATACAATAATACCGAAACGATCGGAAGGGTTAGATAAACGCATGAAAAAATATGGGCAAATATGCCCAAAAAAATTAAAATCAAAGTAAATGTAGGCACAAAAATCAAATTAAATATAGGCAAAAAAAAATGATAGGCCTATATATAAATATAGACCCAAAAATCAAAGCAAAAATATGCCCCCCAAAAAAAAAACAACCCAAAGCAAATAGGCCTATAGGAAAAAAAAAACAAAAAACCAAAAGAATTTTTAAAAAAATATAGATCTAGGCCCAAAAACGCAAAGCAAAAATAAGCTAAAATATGTAAGCAATATAAGCCCAACAAAGTAAACAAAAAATAAGCCGGGAAACTGGGATTTTCCTGGTGCCTCGGCGGCCCAGTCTACCATTGTGTATAGTCTAGAGTCTAGAGATCTGGGCCTATAATTTTTATATGTGAAAGTATAATCCAGACGTGGTTAACATGCCCCGCCTGATATAGAAATTCTTCTATTTGTGTGTAATTGATTGGTCATTAAGACTTAAAAATTGATTTTAGCGATGCTAGCGATTCGATTAACCCAATTAACAGAGCCCCGAGAATCATTGAGTTTTTTGTTTTGTTTTACAAAATAATTAGGCCAATAACAACACACGATTGTGCACATGGTGCCTAGAGGTAGGGGTGGTTTATTGTTTATTTGTTATTTTGTTATTTTTTTATTTTTAACTAAATTTAGAATAGGTGGGTCAATACGTTGGGTGGCTGGCTAACGGATTTTTTTTTCAAGACCACGATAATACTTTATTATTGTTTCTAGTCAGTTTTAAAATAATGGGCCTATATCGTTAGGCTTAAATATATTCGAAATAGGCTGAATTTAACTTAAGTCTTTACGCATTAAGTCTTTGAGGTCTTAAAAGATTATTTTTTAACAAAATGATAAGGTATGGGTTAGATCACTATATTGCTCAGATTATAACTCTTTACTGGTAGTTGCAAAACAATATTCACAGAGTGTTGCCAGTTTCAAAAGCTATGATTCTAATTGTAAATTAAACAACTATAGTTATTCTTTATTTGAAGTTTGCTCATTCATCTCATGAAGGCAGCTATGCTCTTTTATATTGTTTTACTTAAATTTACACGTCCTTAAGTTGTGTGAGAACGTGTTTCTTTTTCTGTACATTTATACAGCTTCCTTCCCCGCCCCCACAAACAGTTACATCGATTTTTTAACACAATCCATCTACTTATATGTGCATCTGAACAAGATGCCTTAGGAGAATATTCTAGATCATCTGACAGGCAAGGGACCTGCAGTCCCCCCCCCTGTTAGTATTGACATATCAAAGATACCCAAAAGTTGTATTCTACTGGGCACACTTAACGTTTTAATTCGTAGATTTAATAATGTATTTGTTGGGTCTTTTTTGTGTGTGTTGCGGAACCAGTAGCGTACGCAGGGGGGAGCAGGGGGAGCGGCCGCTCCCCCTCTGGCCATTTTCAGCAAAGTGGCGCCTCTTTGGAAACTTTTTAAACTCAAAGTTTTAAACAATGATATTTGTTAAAAAAATATTTTTGGTCGGCACATCTATGTAAATCACAAGATTTCTTTTCATGCGGCAATTAAGCATTATTGTACTAGTCTAGTAGTGTCTACGTTTACAACACGTCAGAGGCGTAGCGACCCTTCCCGGCGCCCGGGGACTAAATTTCGATTTGCACCCCCCACCCCTCAGACATTCGATTTGCACCCCCCCCCTCAAACTTTAGAAAAAGGGCCCCTATTTGCCTTGGGCCCCTATGCCTTGCTTACGCTAGCTTTACGGCTTTACGGTAGCTACGCCACTGAGTTTAAGGCAACTTTTAATGTATTTGCTTACGAATAATTGAATTAGAAAATGTTATACATAAAACTTCACACATAATTACTTTATATATACAGTTTGAATCGTGTGATTAATTTTTAAAAGATTACAATACAGAAACAAATACAACTGATGTGGCACCTCTATTTAAATTTACTTATGAGCAAACTGCGTAGTGGTGGGGAAATTTTGACAAGGTCAACAACGTCATCACGATGAAGTAGTAGTATTCTTACAGTTTGGGCGATAGTGATTACTATTACAAACTATATGAAACACTTACAACCCCCCTCCCCGATGGACCCCTCTGTAAAAAAATATTGTCATAATAACACTGCTACTTATTTAAATCTATTTCTGTAATATATATTTGTGTAATACCTCACCACCACAATTGTGTAGAGCGACATTAATGTCACACCTAGGTATACACTGGGTTGGATAATTGACCTAAAGTGACCAGACAGTGGTGAATGAAGTTGACCCCACCCCCCCCCCCCAACCCACCTCGAACTGATCTGTTAAGTACATGCAGAAAAACGCGTAATGATGTACCAAAATACCATGCCGCCAGAAAATTAGCTTTTTAAACGTAAAACTCTGTGAATATTGCTTTTGCAATTACCAGTAAAAAGGTGTGTGATCAATACAGTGATCTAACCCATACCTATCACTATGTTAAAAAAAGTGATCTTTAAAGAACACAAAGAAGTAGTAGTTAATTAAAAAATATATGATCTGAACTAAAAGACTGAACTTTAGTTAAATGTAGGCTGTTATTCCGAATGTTTTTCTATTCTATCGAAAAGCGTGGTTTTATACCAACTCTGATTTTAAAAAAAACTTTCATTATGCTGTAATACTTTAGCATTTATGATGACGATATACTAAATTCTGATTATAGGCAAAAACTTTTTGTAAACACGAATAGTGTTAAACAATTTCATTATATTTTTAAGTAATTATTTGTTTGTTTTGACATTTATAATTAAATGTGTAGATATATACATATTTATATTAAGAGAGTGATTATTTCCCCTATTTCACCTGTCTTAAATAATTTCCCAGGAATTATTATGTAAGAATTTTTTTTTTTACAAGAATTACAAAACAGATTGTGTTACGTTCATTGTTTTTGGTTGTAGTGTGTGTATATTTTTTAGCGCAATTTCCATACTGGACAATTGCGATTATTAACTCGTCATTTCTGGATGGATGGATGGATGAATGAATGAATGTATGGATGTGTGTCCGCAGCTTTAAGTCGTATCTCCTCCTCAACGAAGAAATATCGAGGACTAGTTCCAAAAGCAAATATGTTAAGCAAGTTCCTAGGATGATTGTGGGCCAAAATAATTCCCGGAATTCCTTCCTGGATTTCCCGGAAAAGCCAAAATACCTCGAAAAAAATGCAGTTTTTGGCCCATATCTCGGCAACCATACCACTTAGCTACTTGAAACATTTACCAATCGATTCCTGCCATAATTTAGAACAATATTGCCGAAGAAAGTTTTCAAAAATATCCTTTCGTTCGGTCACAAAAAATTAATTAAGAATTTTTAAACTAAGCATCGTTTAGGCCTAGGATGATATTTTTAATTTAAACTGAGCATCGTGTAGGTTTTTAGCGCCAAAAAATATCCTTTCGTTCGGTCACAAAAAAATAAAAATTGTTATGGATAACATAAGGAAATTGTGCTTAAATTGTCACTAGACTTTTTATTAACTTGTTTTTGTTTGGATTGATACACTTTTTGTTTTGTCGGTCTACACTGTGTGTTTTTTTCTTATTTCTTCATAGTGCTACTTTCAATTTATTTTACATCATAGCGAAGTAATGACATACAGCTAGTTATTATATATATATATATATATATATATATATATATATATATATATATATATATATATATATATATATATATATATATATATATATATATATATATATATATATATATATATATATATATAATACACGTATATAGAACGTGTTAAAAATTCGGCGCCTTTTTTTGCTCTTTTCGCTCCCCCTACAACGAAAACCTGGATACGCCTCTGTGCGGAACTTATTTTAAATTTTATTTAATTATTCTGCGAAAAAGGGGCCACTATCCTTAAAATGGTCGTACTGAGAGCGACCGCTGAATGTTTTTAAAAATGCATGCACAAATACTTTGTAAAAATAAAAAAATTGGATTCGATAAGAAACGTAATAATACTTTAAAAAAAATCATTAACGACTGCAACTTTTGTCTTCAAGGCGAAAAAGCTTTAGCCTATAATTTTAATGAAAGATAACTTATTATTAAATTAAGATTTAAATTCTAAGAATATCTACATTCACAATGACATGGTCTCATAGTCAACATCTAGGCCTAGATCTAGATCTAGATCTATTAAAAAAAAATTATACTAGATCTATTTGATTATTTAATTATTTAAATCTATGAAAATTTAGTCATTGATCACATTTTTATTTTACTTGTAGAATAAAAATGTAATCTAGATTCTAGATCTAGATCTAGATCTAGATTTTTTAGATCTAGATTCTAGATCTAGAACAATGTCTGCTACGGCGTGTCAATAAAAAATACTCGATAGGAGTATACACTCACTAAAACACTAGGTTTTACTGTTGTTTGTCTAAGTCTGTCGTATAGTGTTCATCCTTTATTTTGAATTGTTAAGCTAGAATCTAGATTTAGAATTTAGATTAATATGAATATGTATGTATGTAATCAACTATCTTTGATATACAAAGTAACAATGTTTACATGTTTTATTTTAAATGTGGTAGAATGTAGAATCCTGAGCAAATTTAGTAAAATTTAGTTGATAATCATCAATCAATGACCAAAATGACACTGAATGAGTATGAGTATACTCTGTGAGTATGATACACAACTGGCACACAAAAAAGTTCACATTTTACATGTCTCTTTTTAGTTTTAGTCTCTAAAGTCTTTTAAGTCAAATTTTAAAACAATCTGAATTTACATCATTTTGAAAAACTCAATTACCCTTTTAAGGCCTGTTTAATATATAGATCTAGTCCCTTTTTATTGTTTGCAAACCTATTGTTAATGTTATTGACGCTCATCAAAACTCAAAAAAATTTGTCTTAACCCGAGACATTAGTTTGTGATGTACATTAGGTTGCAGTGTTTCTTTACAAAAGTCATATAGATTTACCTGCTTTTACCAACATCTGTCTCTACTTTAAGGTTTATAAACACTACCTTACTTGACTTAGTGATAATAGCTACCTAGTTACTTCCCCTTTTATTATAAAATTTATTAGTGTTTAATTTTAATGACGAATTTAATATCAAACTAGGTTGCAAATTAAAACTTACAACATATTCATTGGTCTATACATTATCAGTAAATTGAAAGAAATTAATAGGACGGTGTAGTCATGTATTTATTGAACTTTTTCTTACAGTATTATAATTGTTTTGGTATATGAACTATATGCAGTCAATAAGTAAATGCTTTTAATTAATGAAAGTTGGGTCCACAAAAACAAAACCTAATAATATAGCTAATAACATTTGGCTACACAAAGAACAACTTAGCAATGTAACTAATGGCATTTTGTTACACAAAGAACAAACCTATCTATACGTCTAGTGACATTTGGCAACACAGGACAAACCTTACAATACAACTAGAAACATTTGGTTACACAAAGAACAAACAACACTAACAGAGCTTCCATTTCCCACAGAGACCTGTGTTTCCCATACCCATACACCTGTGATAATGTCCAAGCCTTTGTCATTGATGACCAGATCTGTATACCAGATGCCAACTGCACCGACCCTGAGACGTGTCAAATATTTAGAACTAAAATGCATGTTGGTGTCTATTACACAAGGTAAGAAACTCAAGCTTTAAAATACATGTTTTTTCATCAAACATGGTAAGAAATTCCAATTTAAAATACACATTGTTATTACACATGGTAAAAACTTTTATTTTTCTAATGGCTTATTCTTTTCTTGTTTCCTTAAGTAAAATTCTTGAATCATATAAATTTAAAGCATTACATTGACAATTTAAGCACAATGATCAAATAGTTCAGTTTATAATTGAAAAAGAAACAGCACCTTTTGTTCTTCAAGGAGACATTTTGTAATATAGTTAAACCTATTTTAGAAAACATCTTTTATCCCAGTGGTGAAAATAAAATGATCTGACACAAAATATTCAATAAAAAAATATGCAACTAATCTTTAAATTAACTCTGTAATGTTTTGATAGATTACTTCTCATTCTGTAAGTAATATGATAACTAAAATTAGTGCGAATATTTTTCCATAACTTTGTACTGTTATAGGAGTTTTGTCCAGCCTGTAATCAATATGAGCCTAGAGATGAATAATGCACGTTCTGTTGATGCCTTTATGGGAATGATGTATGATTTAACACACGTCAAAGCATTGTCTGTAAACTTTGTGAGTGCAATTTAACTTAGTGATGTTACAACTGTGAGGTAAATTACTTGAAAGTTTTTATTAAAAAAAAAACCCTTTTTAAAAAGTTTCATCTTGCACTGA
Source organism: Physella acuta (assembly GCF_028476545.2). Classification (NCBI taxonomy): domain Eukaryota; kingdom Metazoa; phylum Mollusca; class Gastropoda; family Physidae; genus Physella; species Physella acuta. The sequence goes on from NW_026732338.1 coordinate 13,420, forward strand.
AAACAATTTTATTTTCATAAAAATTATAGTTGCATACAAAAATATTTAATTCGTTAATGAAGTGTAGGCTATTATTTTTTTTTTATTGCAGTCAAACACAAATCCAAGATTTGAACTCCCATTCATATATGCTATCACAGTGGTTGGTATGTTTTGTTTTATTTATTTTTGAATATTCAAGACACTCCTACCCCCACCTCACTTGCCTGACAAGATTTGTTACATTTTTACAGATGATATAAACAGATTTGTTATGTATATAGAAGTCATCCTTGGAATTGAAAGCACTTCAGAACTTGAAAATATAATTGTTAAGACAAACTTTTTAACTGATGTAAGTATTTATAAATATTAGATAGATGAATATAAGAATTAAAAGAATTTAACAGGTGGATATATTTTTGCTACCTGATTTTGCCTGGTTATAAAATAAATGTTTTCTTTTATTTTTTACTTCTCTAGGGGTTTTAATAAAAAAAATTTTTCAGCTTTTGATAATTAATTATAGTGAGTTAGTACAGTTTAAAAAAAAGTTGGAAAAATATACCTACGTTTTACAAGCTTTTAAAATTATTTTATTTTTGTTCTGCAATATTTAAAAAATGTTTAAAAATGTTATGCACGTTTTGAACTGTAAAATAGAATGCTATATGCTCCTTATTCATATTATTTTTAGATCTCTTCTAGTCTGCATGCTATCAATCAAGGTTTTCTTATGGCAATAAGTGAAAGTGACAGGTGATCTAAGAATTATGTTACACCTTTACAATATTAGAGCTTTTAACAAGGCAAAAATTTAATTTGAAACATCAGCCAAATTAATGCAGCTCTACTACAGTATAATGTTTCAAAATGTGAAATTTTAAAAAATTACTTAAATGTAAGGAATTCAATCACCTCTATGTTAATTGCAAAAGGAAGCTAGCTTTTAATATCTGGTATAGAATGGCAAATGTCCAAAAGAAATCCGTATATATAAAATAAATATCAATATTTGAAATTTGTAAGAATCTTTGATTAACTAGTTATGCTAGCAGTATAAAAATATCCAGAGGTTAGTCAGCTCAATTTGTTACAAAACATTGGATTACAGGGGTAGCATGAGGCTGAATTTTGCAATTTTTCTCTAGTCCTTAAAAATGACTCCTTTGTAAATATATTTGCAATTGGAAACAAATCCCTTTATCATGACTACAATTGTTTTCAGTGTTTGTTCACCCTACAATGGCACCAACATATGTTTAAACATTTCTCTGTGGTTCACACAAGAGATTCATGAAGATCTACTGGAATGGGTAGCAGCAGTAATGATAATGTCTCACCAGAACTTCAAAGGTTCAGCAGGAAAACTAATTGGCCCAATAAAGGTTTACAGGTCACAGGCTGCTATGGAAGATCATTTGCTGTGTAAGAAAAGTATAATTTATTCAAGTCTACAGGATCTTAAATAAATAATTTGCATTTAATGTTTAGATGCTGCCAAAGTTTGATAAAAAACCTATAGGCTGTCTAGATTTAATTATTTTTTTTTTTATCTCTCACAGGGACAGGATTATGTAATTTGATGAACAAACTTAATGTGGCTCAGATGTTCTGTAAAGATGGAAATCAGTGTGACTATATTGATTCTAATGGTGAAATGATTTGTTCAGAAAGAACTGGTAAGTTAATTTGAGACAAATAATTTAATATTTTATTTTCATATTATGTTCTTACTATATAAAATACAAAGTCAACATAAATTTCATATATATGTATATAATATATATTAAAGGGAAGAGCTAAAATGATATAATTCTTCAGATAAAAAGTCTAAAACAATTTTTTTCCTCAAAGAAATTTTCATACATTTAAAGATACAGTTGCAAAATGTAATATTGTATTATAAAAAGGGATCTCACATATATAACAGATTGTGGAAACTGGACATGGGGAGAAAACTGTTCAGAGCCTTGTAACTGTGAACAGAATAACTCAGTAGATTGTCATAGCCTGAATGGCACCTGTGTTTGTCTGTATGGCTACACTGGCAGCCGTTGTGATGAAGACGTTAACGAATGTCTGCAGTCTCCTTGTGGTCCAGACATGGACTGCATCAACACCCATGGAAGCTTTGAATGTCATCTGGCTGGCAGCTGTGGAAATTGGACATGGGGAGAAGATTGCAACAATACATGCAACTGTAACCGCAACAGCACAATGGATTGTCACGGCTGGAATGGCACCTGTGTTTGTCTGTATGGCTACACTGGCAGCCGTTGTGATGAAGACGTTGACGAATGTCTGCAGTCTCCTTGTGGTCCAGACATGGACTGCATCAACACCCATGGAAGCTTTGAATGTCATCTGGCTGGCAGCTGTGGAAATTGGACATGGGGAGAAGATTGCAACAATACATGCAACTGTAACCGCAACAGCACAATGGATTGTCACGCCTGGAATGGCACCTGTGTTTGTCTGTATGGCTACACTGGCAGCCGTTGTGATGAAGACGTTGACGAATGTCTGCAGTCTCCTTGTGGTCCAGACATGGACTGCATCAACACCCATGGAAGCTTTGAATGTCATCTGGCTGGCAGCTGTGGAAATTGGACATGGGGAGAAGATTGCAACAATACATGCAACTGTAACCGCAACAGCACAATGGATTGTCACGGCTGGAATGGCACCTGTGTTTGTCTGTATGGCTACACTGGCAGCGGTTGTGATGAAGACGCTAATGAATGTCTGCAGTCCCCTTGTGGTCCAGACATGGACTGCATCAACACCAATGGAAGCTTTGAATGTCATCTGGCTGGCAGCTGTGGAAATTTGTCATGGGGAGAAGATTGCAACAATACATGCAACTGTAACCGCAAAAGCACAATTGATTGTCACAGGTCGAACGGCACATGTTTTTGTTATGATGGATATACAGGAAGCTTTTGTGATGAAGACGTTAACGAATGTCTGCAGTCCCCTTGTGGCCCAGGTATGGACTGCATCAATACTGATGGAAAGTTTGTATGTAATCTGGCTAACAGCTGTGGAAATTGGACATGGGGAGAAGATTGCAACAATACATGCAACTGTAACCGCAACAGCACAATGGATTGTCACAGCCTGAATGGAACCTGTGTTTGTCTGTATGGCTACACTGGCAGCCGTTGTGATGAAGACGTTAACGAATGTCTGCAGTCTCCTTGTGGTCCAGACATGGACTGCATCAACATCCATGGAAGCTTTGAATGTCATCTGGCTGGCAGCTGTGAAAATTGGACATGGGGAGAAGATTGCAACAATACATGCAACTGTAACCGCAACAGCACAATGGATTGTCACGGCTGGAATGGCACCTGTGTTTGTCTGTATGGCTACACTGGCAGCCGTTGTGATGAAGATGTTAACGAATGTCTGCAGTCTCCTTGTGGTCCAGACATGGACTGCATCAACACCCATGGAAGCTTTGAATGTCATCTGGCTGGCAGCTGTGGAAATTGGACATGGGGAGAAGATTGCAACAATACATGCAACTGTAACCGCAACAGCACAATGGATTGTCACGGCTGGAATGGCACCTGTGTTTGTCTGTATGGCTACACTGGCAGCCGTTGTGATGAAGACGTTGACGAATGTCTGCAGTCTCCTTGTGGTCCAGACATGGACTGCATCAACACCCATGGAAGCTTTGAATGTCATCTGGCTGGCAGCTGTGGAAATTGGACATGGGGAGAAGATTGCAACAATACATGCAACTGTAACCGCAACAGCACAATGGATTGTCACGGCTGGAATGGCACCTGTGTTTGTCTGTATGGCTACACTGGCAGCCGTTGTGATGAAGACGTTGACGAATGTCTGCAGTCTCCTTGTGGTCCAGACATGGACTGCATCAACACCCATGGAAGCTTTGAATGTCATCTGGCTGGCAGCTGTGGAAATTGGACATGGGGAGAAGATTGCAACAATACATGCAACTGTAACCGCAACAGCACAATGGATTGTCGCGGCTGGAATGGCACCTGTGTTTGTCTGTATGGCTACACTGGCAGCCGTTGTGATGAAGACGTTGACGAATGTCTGCAGTCTCCTTGTGGTCCAGACATGGACTGCATCAACACCCATGGAAGCTTTGAATGTCATCTGGCTGGCAGCTGTGGAAATTGGACATGGGGAAAAGATTGCAACAATACATGCAACTGTAACCGCAACAGCACAATGGATTGTCACGGCTGGAATGGCACCTGTGTTTGTCTGTATGGCTACACTGGCAGCCGTTGTGATGAAGACGTTGACGAATGTCTGCAGTCTCCTTGTGGTCCAGACATGGACTGCATCAACACCCATGGAAGCTTTGAATGTCATCTGGCTGGCAGCTGTGGAAATTGGACATGGGGAGAAGATTGCAACAATACATGCAACTGTAACCGCAACAGCACAATGGATTGTCGCGGCTGGAATGGCACCTGTGTTTGTCTGTATGGCTACACTGGCAGCCGTTGTGATGAAGACGTTGACGAATGTCTGCAGTCTCCTTGTGGTCCAGACATGGACTGCATCAACACCCATGGAAGCTTTGAATGTCATCTGGCTGGCAGCTGTGGAAATTGGACATGGGGAGAAGATTGCAACAATACATGCAACTGTAACCGCAACAGCACAATGGATTGTCGCGGCTGGAATGGCACCTGTGTTTGTCTGTATGGCTACACTGGCAGCCGTTGTGATGAAGACGTTGACGAATGTCTGCAGTCTCCTTGTGGTCCAGACATGGACTGCATCAACACCCATGGAAGCTTTGAATGTCATCTGGCTGGCAGCTGTGGAAATTGGACATGGGGAGAAGATTGCAACAATACATGCAACTGTAACCGTAACAGCACAATGGATTGTCACGGCTGGAATGGCACCTGTGTTTGTCTGTATGGCTACACTGGCAGCCGTTGTGATGAAGACGTTGACGAATGTCTGCAGTCTCCTTGTGGTCCAGACATGGACTGCATCAACACCCATGGAAGCTTTGAATGTCATCTGGCTGGCAGCTGTGGAAATTGGACATGGGGAGAAGATTGCAACAATACATGCAACTGTAACCGCAACAGCACGATGGATTGTCACGGCTGGAATGGCACCTGTGTTTGTCTGTATGGCTACACTGGCAGCCGTTGTGATGAAGACGTTGACGAATGTCTGCAGTCTCCTTGTGGTCCAGACATGGACTGCATCAACACCCATGGAAGCTTTGAATGTCATCTGGCTGGCAGCTGTGGAAATTGGACATGGGGAGAAGATTGCAACAATACATGCAACTGTAACCGCAACAGCACAATGGATTGTCACGCCTGGAATGGCACCTGTGTTTGTCTGTATGGCTACACTGGCAGCCGTTGTGATGAAGACGTTGACGAATGTCTGCAGTCTCCTTGTGGTCCAGACATGGACTGCATCAACACCCATGGAAGCTTTGAATGTCATCTGGCTGGCAGCTGTGGAAATTGGACATGGGGAGAAGATTGCAACAATACATGCAACTGTAACCGCAACAGCACAATGGATTGTCGCGGCTGGAATGGCACCTGTGTTTGTCTGTATGGCTACACTGGCAGCCGTTGTGATGAAGACGTTGACGAATGTCTGCAGTCTCCTTGTGGTCCAGACATGGACTGCATCAACACCCATGGAAGCTTTGAATGTCATCTGGCTGGCAGCTGTGGAAATTGGACATGGGGAGAAGATTGCAACAATACATGCAACTGTAACCGCAACAGCACAATGGATTGTCACGGCTGGAATGGCACCTGTGTTTGTCTGTATGGCTACACTGGCAGCCGTTGTGATGAAGACGTTGACGAATGTCTGCAGTCTCCTTGTGGTCCAGACATGGACTGCATCAACACCCATGGAAGCTTTGAATGTCATCTGGCTGGCAGCTGTGGAAATTGGACATGGGGAGAAGATTGCAACAATACATGCAACTGTAACCGCAACAGCACAATGGATTGTCACGGCTGGAATGGCACCTGTGTTTGTCTGTATGGCTACACTGGCAGCCGTTGTGATGAAGACGTTGACGAATGTCTGCAGTCTCCTTGTGGTCCAGACATGGACTGCATCAACACCCATGGAAGCTTTGAATGTCATCTGGCTGGCAGCTGTGGAAATTGGACATGGGGAGAAGATTGCAACAATACATGCAACTGTAACCGCAACAGCACAATGGATTGTCACGGCTGGAATGGCACCTGTGTTTGTCTGTATGGCTACACTGGCAGCCGTTGTGATGAAGACGTTGACGAATGTCTGCAGTCTCCTTGTGGTCCAGACATGGACTGCATCAACACCCATGGAAGCTTTGAATGTCATCTGGCTGGCAGCTGTGGAAATTGGACATGGGGAGAAGATTGCAACAATACATGCAACTGTAACCGCAACAGCACAATGGATTGTCGCGGCTGGAATGGCACCTGTGTTTGTCTGTATGGCTACACTGGCAGCCGTTGTGATGAAGACGTTGACGAATGTCTGCAGTCTCCTTGTGGTCCAGACATGGACTGCATCAACACCCATGGAAGCTTTGAATGTCATCTGGCTGGCAGCTGTGGAAATTGGACATGGGGAGAAGATTGCAACAATACATGCAACTGTAACCGTAACAGCACAATGGATTGTCACGGCTGGAATGGCACCTGTGTTTGTCTGTATGGCTACACTGGCAGCCGTTGTGATGAAGACGTTGACGAATGTCTGCAGTCTCCTTGTGGTCCAGACATGGACTGCATCAACACCCATGGAAGCTTTGAATGTCATCTGGCTGGCAGCTGTGGAAATTGGACATGGGGAGAAGATTGCAACAATACATGCAACTGTAACCGCAACAGCACGATGGATTGTCACGGCTGGAATGGCACCTGTGTTTGTCTGTATGGCTACACTGGCAGCCGTTGTGATGAAGACGTTGACGAATGTCTGCAGTCTCCTTGTGGTCCAGACATGGACTGCATCAACACCCATGGAAGCTTTGAATGTCATCTGGCTGGCAGCTGTGGAAATTGGACATGGGGAGAAGATTGCAACAATACATGCAACTGTAACCGCAACAGCACAATGGATTGTCACGGCTGGAATGGCACCTGTGTTTGTCTGTATGGCTACACTGGCAGCCGTTGTGATGAAGACGTTGACGAATGTCTGCAGTCTCCTTGTGGTCCAGACATGGACTGCATCAACACCCATGGAAGCTTTGAATGTCATCTGGCTGGCAGCTGTGGAAATTGGACATGGGGAGAAGATTGCAACAATACATGCAACTGTAACCGCAACAGCACAATGGATTGTCGCGGCTGGAATGGCACCTGTGTTTGTCTGTATGGCTACACTGGCAGCCGTTGTGATGAAGACGTTGACGAATGTCTGCAGTCTCCTTGTGGTCCAGACATGGACTGCATCAACACCCATGGAAGCTTTGAATGTCATCTGGCTGGCAGCTGTGGAAATTGGACATGGGGAGAAGATTGCAACAATACATGCAACTGTAACCGCAACAGCACAATGGATTGTCACGGCTGGAATGGCACCTGTGTTTGTCTGTATGGCTACACTGGCAGCCGTTGTGATGAAGACGTTGACGAATGTCTGCAGTCTCCTTGTGGTCCAGACATGGACTGCATCAACACCCATGGAAGCTTTGAATGTCATCTGGCTGGCAGCTGTGGAAATTGGACATGGGGAGAAGATTGCAACAATACATGCAACTGTAACCGCAACAGCACAATGGATTGTCACGGCTGGAATGGCACCTGTGTTTGTCTGTATGGCTACACTGGCAGCCGTTGTGATGAAGACGTTGACGAATGTCTGCAGTCTCCTTGTGGTCCAGACATGGACTGCATCAACACCCATGGAAGCTTTGAATGTCATCTGGCTGGCAGCTGTGGAAATTGGACATGGGGAGAAGATTGCAACAATACATGCAACTGTAACCGCAACAGCACAATGGATTGTCGCGGCTGGAATGGCACCTGTGTTTGTCTGTATGGCTACACTGGCAGCCGTTGTGATGAAGACGTTGACGAATGTCTGCAGTCTCCTTGTGGTCCAGACATGGACTGCATCAACACCCATGGAAGCTTTGAATGTCATCTGGCTGGCAGCTGTGGAAATTGGACATGGGGAGAAGATTGCAACAATACATGCAACTGTAACCGTAACAGCACAATGGATTGTCGCGGCTGGAATGGCACCTGTGTTTGTCTGTATGGCTACACTGGCAGCCGTTGTGATGAAGACGTTGACGAATGTCTGCAGTCTCCTTGTGGTCCAGACATGGACTGCATCAACACCCATGGAAGCTTTGAATGTCATCTGGCTGGCAGCTGTGGAAATTGGACATGGGGAGAAGATTGCAACAATACATGCAACTGTAACCGCAACAGCACGATGGATTGTCACGGCTGGAATGGCACCTGTGTTTGTCTGTATGGCTACACTGGCAGCCGTTGTGATGAAGACGTTGACGAATGTCTGCAGTCTCCTTGTGGTCCAGACATGGACTGCATCAACACCCATGGAAGCTTTGAATGTCATCTGGCTGGCAGCTGTGGAAATTGGACATGGGGAAAAGATTGCAACAATACATGCAACTGTAACCGCAACAGCACAATGGATTGTCACGGCTGGAATGGCACCTGTGTTTGTCTGTATGGCTACACTGGCAGCCGTTGTGATGAAGACGTTGACGAATGTCTGCAGTCTCCTTGTGGTCCAGACATGGACTGCATCAACACCCATGGAAGCTTTGAATGTCATCTGGCTGGCAGCTGTGGAAATTGGACATGGGGAGAAGGTTGCAGCAATACATGCAACTGTGATGTTAACAAAACTACATCCTGTCTGAAGTCAAATGGAACTTGCCTATGTAAAGATGGGTTCTCTGGTACCCAGTGTACAGAACAAAACAATGTTTGCCTGGAAACTACACCCTGTGGTCTCCATTCAGTTTGTGTAGCCAATGGATCAAGCTACTTATGTCAGTGTGACATTGGCTTTAAAAATGTTTTATCCAGTCCAAATACTTGTGAAGGCAAGTACTTTTTTTTAAAATTTCTCTACATCAGTTTAAATATAACAATAATGCGTAGTTTTTCATAAACATGGAAAGTGTTTTCTTCTTTTAATATAAAACTGCAGTGACTTCTAATTTTTTAATATAACAATATTATTTTTTTTTTACTATGATGCTTACTACTTTAATTTGATAGAATATTATCATATTTTAAATTTAAATTTAGCACAACAATCAACTTATTTTTATTCATCTTATTTTAGCATTGTTTTTTTTTGTAACCCTCTTATTGTATCATATTTACTATTTTAGTATCTAATTTTATGTCTACGACTATCTTAATTTATCTTTCAATCCTCATGTAAACAATAGCTTGTAGTAGCTGGACCTGGGGCAGGAACTGTAACAACTCTTGCACCTGCCAGATAAACAAGACAGAAAGTTGCTCAAGTACAACTGGCAACTGTAATTGTAAACCTGGATACACGTCTGCTGATTGTGGCACAGATGTCAATGAGTGCACAGATTCCCCTTACATTTGTGGTGAAAACTTCAACTGCATCAACATAGATGGTGGTTACACGTGTAAGTACATTCATATTCACATTCATGATTTTTGTCAATGAGTACCATTATATTGTTTTGTTAAAAATGTTTCATTAAAATTATACGGTTTATTTTTGTATTTCAAAAAAAAAATGGCTTTATTATGCAGAAAATCAATAACATTTGATGAAATTTTTTTTTAATTCGATTAAAATATTTTTTAATAATCTTTTATCCTCAGGTGTGAAACAAAATGGTATCTATTATTTCATTTTACTATTTAGTTTGTCTAAATAGCAGTTTTATTTATAATTTATAGGCAGTATTTATCATCATAAGCATTTATTATTCTTTACTGGTTATCCTCTGAATTTTTTTTTCAAAACAAATTTTTCCAATTATATATTATTTTTTAAATTTATTTTTACAGAAACAGCTCTCAAACAAAGAGGTAACAATTAGTTTCGTACTTTTTAGCGCAATTTCCATTCTGGAGAATTGCGTTTATTAACCCGTCATTTCTGGATGTATGAATGTATGAATGAATGGATGGATGGATGTGTGTCCGCAGCTTTAAGTCGTATCTCCTCCTCAACGAAGCAATATCGATGACTAGTTCCAAAAGCAATTATGTTAAGCAAATTACAAGGATGAACATGGGCCATAAAAATTACGGGTTCCTTTCATGGATTTCCCGGAAAAGCCAAAAAGCGTCGGAAAAAAAGCAGTTTTTGGCCCATATCTCGGCAACCAGACCACTTAGCGACTTGAAACATATACCAATCGATTTCTGCCATAATTTAGAACAATATTGCCGAAGAAAGTTTTCAAAAATATCCTTTCGTTCGGTCACAAAAAATTTTTTGAATTAATTAAAATTTGGACCGAATTAGTAAGCATATTTATCCAACCACACCACACGCGTCATCACGTTCAATAGCTGCGCCATCACGTTCAATGGCTGCGTCATCACATTCAGTAGGCGCGCAATGGTTTTTAGTCATGTAACTCTATTGTAAATAAAACATGCAAAATACTGAAAAAAAATTTAATAAAAAACGTTTTAATAACTAACCAATGGTTTTACTAACCCTGCTCTTGATTTACGCTACGACAGAGCTATTTTTAGATAACATAAGGAAATTGCGCTTAAATGTCACTAGACTTTTTAATTAACTTGTTCAACATCTAATTGAATGTAATATATCTCAAGAAGTCATTTTTGTAAATATACTATCATTGTTAAGTATAAAAAAGAATTGCATTGATGCTAGTGGGTTTTTAATAATTCACAAATATGTTGAAGTGCCCACTGGTTTAATTTCTATTTGCAATGAAGGAAACATTTTTATTAAAAAATTATGTTCATTAACTACACTAAATGACAGCCAGTGTTTTCTGGCTGATCAGAATAAACTGCAGGAATATGGATTAATTGTAGAAAGATTATTTTACTAAATAATATAATGTGTCAAGAAGGCCTAAAAGTTCAATATAATGTTTCTGATTTCCTAGATCTCTATCCATATGGAGAATCTGTAGGAGATTACATTGTTGAAACAAGTGGGGGTGAAGGTTTTTACTACTGGTACGATGCCATCAGTAAACCCATCACTTTTTCAAGTGCAGTTCCATTTGGTTCAACAAGGGTTCAAGTTGCACATGTAAGTCAGTTCCATTTGGTTCAACTAGGGTTCAAGTTGCACTTGTAAGTCAGTTCCATTTGGCTCAACTAGGGTTCAAGTTGCACATGTAAGTCAGTTCCATTTAGCTCAACTAGGGTTCAAGTTGCACATGTAAGTCAGTTCCATTTGGTTCAACTAGGGTTCAAGTTGCACATGTAAGTCAGTTCCCTTTGGCTCAACTAGGGTTCAAGTTGCACATGTAATTCAGTTCCCTTTGGCTCAATTAGGGTTCAAGTTGCACATGTAAGTCAGTTCCCTTTGGCTCAACTAGGGTTCAAGTTGCACATGTAAGTCAGTTCCCTTTGGCTCAACTAGGGTTCAAGTTGCACATGTAAGTCAGTTCCATTTGGCTCAACTAGGGTTCAAGTTGCACATGTAAGTTAGACACAATTTCTTTTGAATTATTTATCTACTGTTTAATCTCCCTTTTACATACAATTTCGCTAATAAATGTATATCTAATTTTGTTGCCTAATTTCTATACCAGGTCCTACCAAATGGTGTGATTACATTTGGCCGTCAAACAAGAGTTTGGTGGCCAGATTTACAGTACACTTACTCAACGGACCCCACTCCCAATGTGCTGGCACCTTTCTGGACCTATACCAACCCAAAGCAATCTGGCAAAGTGTTTTATCACCTGTATGAGCAAGTGAATCCCTTGTCTAAATGGACACAGAACTCACCAAAACTGAATGATGTGCTCACCAGGGCTAGTCAAGAGGTAAGTCATATCTACCAGAGTAGCCAATGGAAGGACACAGAACTCACCAAAACTGAATGATGTGCTCAATAGGGCTAGTCAAGAGGTAAGTCATATCTACCAGAGTAGCCAATGGAAGGACACAGAACTCACCAAAACTGAATGATGTGCTCACCAGGGCTAGTCAAGAGGTAAGTCATATCTACCAGAGTAGCCAATGGAAGGACACAGAACTCACCAAAACTGAATGATGTGCTCAATAGGGCTAGTCAAGAGGTAAGTCATATCTATCAGAGTAGCCAATGGAAGGACACAGAACTCACCAAAACTGAATGATGTGCTTACCAGGGCTAGTCAAGAGGTAAGTCATATCTATCAGAGTAGCCAATGAAAGGACACAGAACTCACCAAAACTGAATGATGTGCTCAATAGGGCTAGTCAAGAGGTAAGTCATATCTATCAGAGTAGCCAATGGAAGGACACAGAACTCACCAAAACTGAATGATGTGCTCAATAGGGCTAGTCAAGAGGTAAGTCATATCTACCAGAGTAGCCAATGGAAGGACACAGAACTCACCAAAACTGAATGATGTGCTCACCAGGGCTAGTCAAGAGGTAAGTCATATCTATCAGAGTAGCCAATGAAAGGACACAGAACTCACCAAAACTGAATGATGTGCTCACCAGGGCTAGTCAAGAGGTAAGTCATATCTACCAGAGTAGCCAATGGAAGGACACAGAACTCACCAAAACTGAATGATGTGCTCACCAGGGCTAGTCAAGAGGTAAGTCATATCTACCAGAGTAGCCAATGGAAGGACACAGAACTCACCAAAACTGAATGATGTGCTCACCAGGGCTAGTCAAGAGGTAAGTCATATCTTCCAGAGTAGCCAATGGAATTCAAATTGAACTTAAATAAAAAGAATAATAATTGAATATTAATTCCCCTATTTTTGGTTACAATAGAGAGTTTAGTAACCTTATCTAGGACAATGTATTTACAACACATAGAGCAACAATTTCATTGAGAAAATATTTTTATTCTACACATTGGCATGATCACACAATTTTTGTATTTGAGCAAGTTTTTCTTACATACAAATAATTTTGTCTACTGTAGATAATTAGTATCTCAAAATTTAAATTTTCACATGAGATCTTTAATAAATTGTATTGAGGAATTCACCTCCCCCTCCCCACCAGATAAACAAGCTGTTATATCTAGAAAAACATTTTTTTGCCCTAGATAAATGAACATTTTCACCTAGAAAGTTTTCTGGCAACCACAGTCCTAGTTGCCAGCTATGAAAAAGTGGAGCCATACTCCTGGTACATGTGGCTATGTGACTGGTTTGATGAGTACAAAACATATGACTGGTGGATTCTCTACTACCAGTCTTTGTATGAGGAATATTGTTTGACAAAGGTGAACATTTCAGTACATTCTTAGTCACAGAGAAAAAACTTTTAGGATAATGAAATTACGGATTTTAAAAAAAAGTATTTTTTTTAACAATATTCAGACTGAAACAGCTTTTTAAATGTAAAAAATTGGACAGCACTCTTCAATATTTTTCTCAGCCAAAGTAATACCAATGCTATCAAGGTTTTGTTTTCTAATTGTTGATTCTAGAATAGACATTTTATTTTGTTTAGTTATTCATTTTTTCTTAAACTAGAAAGTTGAAACTTTTTTTTTTGCTTAATTATATATATATATATTTTTAACTAGAAAGTTGAAATTAACTTTTAAAATTAATTATGTTTTTTTTTTTTAAACAAGAGAGTTGAAACGAATACATTCCAAGCTGTGTTTGTGAGTGATGGTGTGACATCATATGCTATAGTCACTTACAAAAAGGATGAGATGAACTGGGCTTATGAACAGTGGAGAACTATAGCAGTTGGTCTGGTTTCTGCAGACTTAATTAGAGATTACCAAGTGACCTACACTGATCTTACCACCAACATGGATAAAGTGGTTTGGAACACAGGTTAGTAAGATTTGAGTGAATGAAATGTCAAAGGTTAGATGGCAAGGTCATCAGCAGAGTAGGGGATCATTTTTTTTATTATGGTCTTTGCAATGAGCATATGCAGCACTTATAAGTACCCAGCAGTTGAGGGAAGTAAAAATGATAAGCGTATGCTTGTAAACTCTAATGAATGATACGACATAAAATTGCTTTAGCAAAGACGGTATAACAATGTTTATATAGAAAGTTATTAGTTAATTAAAAAAACAAAAGATTTGCTGATTATACTATAGAAAGACCTGCTTTTTTCCCCAAATTATGCCAGTGTTGCATTTATTCTGATATTGACTGTCTTTGTTGAATTTTGCCGCCCTTTTTCTCCAGACTTGTTTTGATTTTACAATTGATTGTCTTTCTCAGGTCGCTATGGTACCTGGATTGAACAAGTCGGCTATTTCGTAAACCCAGACAGCCAGTGCATGAACTTTTACTTACAAAACCAACACCTCATAACCAACAGGACCCATCAAACACACGTAGCCGCCCTGTTTGACTGTCCTTGTAGCCTTGACCGCATGGGGGGTCAGTGGTGGTCGAATTCTTGGAAGGAAGTTGAAGGAGATGACAGGTCATACATCATTTGCTTCGCTCTCAGCCCAATGGCCAAGTCACGCCTGGATAGGCTGAGGGGCAACCCTCTCAATAGGGTAATGGTTTGATCTAACTCATCTTTCATTTAATTGTGGCATATCTATTGCTAAATGTTTCTAAGTTAGATTTTCATCATTTATTTAATTGTGGCATATCTATAGCTAAATGTTTTTTAAGTTAGATTCAGTTGAAGTTGCAGCAATAGGGAACCAATTTTTACGTGGTTGCTTAAATTTCTTGAAACACTTGTGTCAAATATCATTATTGAATATTTTTAAAATATTACAGTCTAGCAGATTATTTGACAATTTGGCTATAGTGCTACACATACACTTACACTATAGTTGTGTTGTTATAAAATACACTTACAGTATAGTTGTGTTGTTGTACACTTACATTTTACCTTTTAGCTCTGCTGCTACAAATACACTTACCCAGACCCAAACTTGTATTATGACTGGGAGGCGTGGACCAATGCTTGGCGTAACTCACCCTACATACCCTTCAGAGATCCTAACGCAGGTCATCTTCTCCTGAATGACCCTTGGTGGTGGTGGGGTGATGCTAGGAAATCAAAAGAAGAAGATTTGAACCCACACAGATGGTGTTGTGAGGAGAGTTCCTCCCCCTCCCAGTACTGCTCGTTGTTCAACCAAGTGCGGCCAGAAAATGGCTGCTCATTAGAGGCGGAGTTCATCTCAGGTGAGCTGAAGTCATCTCAGGTGAGCTGAGGTCATCTCAGGTGAGCTGAGGTAATCTCAGGTGAGCTGAGGTCATCTCAGGTGAGCTTAAGTCATCTCAGGTGAGCTGAGGTCATCACAGGTAAGCTGAGGTCACCTCAGGTGAGCTGAGGTCATCTCAGGTGAGCTGAGGTCATCTCAGGTAAGCCTAGGTCATAGGTGAGCTGAGGTAATCTCAGGTGAGCTGAGGTCACCTCAGGTGAGCTGAGGTCATCTCAGGTGAGCTGAGGTCATCTCAGGTGAGCTGAGGTAATCTCAGGTGAGCTGAGGTCACCTCAGGTGAGCTGAGGTCATCTCAGGTGAGCTGAGGTCATCTCAGGTGAGCTGAAGTAATCTCTGATGATTCAAGTTCATAAGTTTTGTTAACATTTTCACTATGCACTTCACTACAATTTAACACTAACCAATGTCATTTTCTTGAATATGTGATTCAATATGTGTTATTCCCCTTGCAATCAGCTAGTTGTGTATCTTGCCCAGATGCTCCTAACTTTTCCTATGCATTTCTTTGTGTAACTAATGCTGTCGTAGATGTTTGTCAACCTTAATCAACAAGGAATTGTAAACACATTTAGTGATTTATGGCTTATCATAGCAGATTTTACATATTGAACACAACAATTGTATAAATAAATTTACCTTGTTGTTTAAGCTTTGTCTTAGCTTTGTGTTACTAATAATATTTGCAAGATACCTTTAAACAAATATTGAATTTGACAGTTTAAAACTTCTGTTTTGATTCAGGTATTGCACTAGGTGACCCACACATCCTGAGCTTAGATGGCAATGAATACACGTTCAATGGTCTGGGTGAATATGTGCTACTCTGGGCTGAAGACATACCTTTCATGTTCCAATGTCGCACAGAGCAGATCAGCAATGCTGAAGGGAAGAAGACAAACGCAACTGGGTTTGTTGCCTTTGCTGCTGTGGAGGGAGACAACTCTAAGCTACAAGTAGAACTTGATCTTGTTGGAACAGGTGGGTGGGTGTGGATGATTCATGATAGATTAGATAAACAAAATAAGAGCATGTTTAATGGTAGAATGAATATAAATACTAAATTAAAGATAGATAAGTCACAATTCAAATATACAAAGAAAATCTAGACCGAATTGACCCAAACAAAATTGTTTTATACTGAGACATGGAGAATAACACAAACTAAAAACAACAAACTTTAGACTGTTTACAAATGTATGCTTGCACTATAAAAATGATCATCAAGTGATCAGAGAAAATTACCAACAATGGGGGAAAATGGGCACAACCTTACTGGCAAAGAAATACAAAAATACAAATCAGGATGGTTTGGAAAAAGTTTGTGTGAAAAAACAAACAACAGACTGGCATCATATTGAAAGAGGAAAGTGGGTGGGTCAGAAAAAAACAGAAAAACAAATCAGTCTTTAATTAAGAACCTTCAGCCGTACTTTGGTGGAGAACAGTATAGTGGTGTGGTTATATCCCTATGTTCCACAGGAATGATGATGAAATTAATTAATCTGAATTAATTCTTTGATTTTTCTTTCTGCTCAGGCATGGTAATTGTAGCAAATGGTCATGATGTGACAGTTGAGTTCTACAAAGTCAGCGACTACCAGGAAACTTTTGATAACAACATCACCATCACAAGGGAGGATAAGGAGAACAGAACACAAATGGTGGCAACATTTCCTTCTGGTCAGTCAGTAAATAGTTGTTTGAATATTTTTTTTCTAAGATAATTTTATAAAGTAATGTAAGGTTCCCTTTTAAACCTGACGGTCTATAGGGCTAGTGAAGCAGAGTTCACTTGTTTCTGTGACCTCTGTATATGAAGAGATAGTGTGGTCAGCACTATGCCCAGCTGCCTTTACTTTTCCTAATGTGAATTAGGTACCCATCAGAGTTGGGTGGACTCAGAGATGGTCTGCTGACTTGAGTCCGGATTCAAACTTGAGACTTACAGGTTAGCAGTCCAGCTCTCTACTGCTAGACCACACCGTTGCCCTAAAATAGTTTTGTTACCTTTATTTAATTAAAACCCTGATTCATGCCCTAATTTCAAAATATCCTTTGTGTCAGGTATCTCATTGAAAGTCCATGTTGGCATGAAAATTCTAGAATTTTCTATTGATGTGTCAACTGACTTGAAAGGAAAATTTAAAGGCCTGATGGGGAATTTCAATGGGAACAAAAGTGACGACTTCATTCTTCCTGATGGCACTGTGCTGACTGCTAATGACACAAACACAGAGAGAAAAATCTTTGAAAATTTTGGCAGAGAATGTAAGTACAACGTTAAACATCAGGAGTGCCTTAATTACTGGTCAATAATAAACAAATAAAGTTCACTGTTACAGTGTGAGATACAGGTGTGGTGATCAAGGTGAATGTCCACCAGTCTAGCTATATTGGAATGGACCCTGCAAATAATCTAACACAACTTTTTATAGCCCAAATATGTCACTTGCCACTGGTTTTCATGTTACTGACCTATTTGTGTACAAATCATTCTCAGTAATAAATATAAACAAAGGGGAAGCTACTATAACATTACAAATAACCTCTACCCTACTAAACTATTAACACAACCGTAACATACAACTGAACATGTTTGACATTTAAATTTAATAAATTATTGCTCTACAAACCAGATTTGTAAGAATATTCTATCATTGTAGGGGAGGTAACCTCCAGCAATACCATATTTAACTACCCTGATGGGAAGAGCTGCCTTGACTATCAACATCCTGAATTTGAACCAACTTTCCGAGAAGAAGTCAACCCAGTGCTTCTTGCAGAGGCAAAATCTAAATGTGGTGACAATGATGCCTGTATATTTGATTACATAATAACAAAGGATGAAAAGTTTGCATTGACCACCAAGTCTACAAGTGTTGACGCCTTTAGCCTGAAGTCTAACCAAGGTAATTACATCTCATAAATCACTGCTAATTTATTGCTAATTAATTACATTTAATTGTACAGAGGTAACTTATACATCTTCTATTAAAACATGTGATTTAATAAAATTGATCTGTGAAACAAATTTTTTTTATAAAATTGTTTAGTTTCTACTTGCATTAATTAATAAACTTGTAGGACTTTTTTGTTCTTTTCATCAAATTGAGTCTGCATTCAAACATACGATTGTGTCACAATCTGTTTCATAATTGATAATTTTGTTTTAGAGATTAATAGGCTTATGGAATAAAGAATATCATAACATAAGATTATGTTACAATCGGCTTCATAATTGATAATTTTGTTTTAGAGATGTATAGGCCTACAGATTAAAGAATATCATTATCCTTTAACTTCCCACTCTAGATAACAGCCTTCCATCCCTAAAGATTCTACCCAACCAGCTAAATAGACACAATCAATGGGAGGTAACTCATGGTGTCAAATCAACCTTCAGGTTCCAGGCTAATGACACTGATGTAACTGACACTGTGACCTACAGGCTAGTCGCCAACACAAGCAGTGATCTCACCATAGATGGAGCCACTGGTGTTCTGACATACACCCCAGATTCTCACACCCCTGTCACCATTGGGTAGTTTCTTCTTTACATTATAAGCATTGATTTTAAACTGCTAACAGCTGGTACTGATAGTTTTTGATACCCCATTAACTAATTTAATAAAAAAACTAAAAGCTCTCTAAATCACCTTCTTTCGTATTCTTCTAAATCACCATTAAGCAGTATATTTAACTTTGTTTAGATTCACTATTAGAATTAAGGTTATTTTTTACTTCCATTTTTTTTATTTTCTCAATAATATCAAAGAAAAGTTAAATAATGTTTTTTTCTTGCAGTGTACAAGCAGTGGACTCCAAAGGGGGACAATCCTTTATTGTGTACCTGGATGTGGTTGTCTGTCCTGCGTGTGGTGGAGTGGGAGAATGTGACAGGAACAAGACAAGGGAGGGGGAGAAAAATGGGGGAAGATTTCTCCTGAATGTTTGCAACTGCTGGCCCGCATACACCGGTGGGTTCAACTTTGATGGTGTCGTCTATTTTACAGAAAATTCTACTGATAGGGTCAAGTACCCATTCAAACCTTGCAGTCCACGAGGCAGGTGAAGTAGAGTTCACCTGTTTTAGTGAGCTTGGTGTATGAAGGGATTGTATGGTCAACACTATGCCCTTTGTTTACCATCAGAGCTGGATGGACTCAGGGATGTCCTATGGACTCAAGCCCAGGGTCCAATCTTAATACTTCAGTAAATAACCTGTATGGGTGCTATATATAGCATTCTACAGATCAATCTGTCAAATTTTGTACATGCCATTAATTTAAGATACAAGAAAAACATTTGTAAGGCATTTGAAAGCTATCATTTTAAAAAAAAAATTCTGTTTAATTATTGCAATGATGCTCTTAAATAATACTTATTCATAATCTATTTGCATTGAACTTGTGTAATATATATTTTTTACAAGTGATTTTCCTCTATATAACTGTTTGCACTTGACTTAAAATTTCCCGAAATAAAAGGTGAAGACTGTGAGGTGGAGTTTGATGCTTGTAAGGATCAGCCCTGTCTGGGGGATCAAAAGTGCACAGACAGGACAGCAGCAGAGCAAGGAAACAGCCCTGTTGGATATTCCTGCGGTCCTTGTCCTGATGGGTTTGAGGAACGTGACAGTACTTGTGTAGGTGGGTATCTGACTCCTAACTGTATGGGTGGGTATCTGCAGCCTAACTGTATGGGTGGGTATCTGTGTTCTAAATGTGTGTGTTAGTATCTGCCTCCTAACTTTGTGAGTGGGTATCTGTGTTCTAAATGTGTGTGTTAGTATCTACCTCCTAACTGTATGGGTGGGTATCTGTGTGCTAAATGTGTGTGTTAGTATCTGCCTTCTAACTGTATGGGTGGGTGTCTGTGTTCTAAATGTGTGTGTTAGTATCTGCCTCCTAACTGTATGGGTGGGTATCTGTGTTCTAAATGTGTGTGTTAGTATCTACCTCCTAACTGTATGGGTGGGTATCTGTGTGCTAAATGTGTGTGTTAGTATCTGCCTTCTAACTGTATGGGTGGGTGTCTGTGTTCTAAATGTGTGTGTTAGTATCTACCTCCTAACTGTATGGGTGGGTATCTGTGTGCTAAATGTGTGTGTTAGTATCTGCCTTCTAACTGTATGCTTGGGTATCTGTGTTCTAAATGTATGTGTTAGTATCTACCTCCTAACTCTATGGGTTGCTATCTACCTCCTAACTGCACATATTGTACAGTCTGATAAGTTCACTTTAATGTTTATTAAAGATAGATAGCTTAAGAAAAAATGAATCAACTGTCAATGTTACTTATGGCAGGTTTAACTCTAAGATAAAAATTAATGTATTGTCAATAAGACATACTCTTATGTTTATGGAATGTTATAGATAAATGACATAATCTTATGGTTATGTTGCGTTTTAGATAAAAATGACAGTATGACATAATTTTATGGTTATGTTGTGTTTTAGATAAAAATGTCAATATGACATAATCTTACGGTTATGTTGTGTTTTAGATAAAAATGTCAATATGACATAATCTTAAGGTTATGTTTTGCTTCAGATAAAAATGTCAATATGACATAATCTTATGGTTATGTTGTTTTTTAGATAAAAATGTCAATATGACATAATCTCATGGTTATGTTGTGTTTTAGATAAAAATGTCAATATGAAATAATTTTATGGTTATGTTTTGCTTTAGATAAAAATGTCAATATGAAATAATCTTATGGTTATGTTGTGTTTTAGATAAAAATGTCAATATGACATAATCTTATGGTTATGTTGTGTTTTAGATAAAAATGTCAATATGACACAATCTTACGGTTATGTTGTGTTTTAGATAAAAATGAATGTATTGTCAATGGGACCAGTGGAGTCTGTCCAGAAAATTCAGAGTGTGAGAACACAGTTGGCTCCTACAGATGTGAGTGTAAGCCAGGATATAGGCCAGATACAGCCAACAGCTCACTATGTAAAGGTGGGTTCTTTTTGTTTGTATTGTACATTCAGTTTGTAATTTTTTTGTGTTATTCACAATTCCCAATATATTAAGTGCATTCTTTATTTTAAATATTTCAGAACATTTTTTTTTTCTGTTTTCTGTCAAAATGTTGATATATGTTCACATTATTTGTGTCAAGATTTTAATGAGTGGTCACATTATTTTATGTCCAAATATTGATGTATGTCTACATGTATGTCTTGATGTATGTCCATATTACTTTATGCCCAGATATTGATGAGTGTTCAGAGAGGACCCACACATGTCAGCAGTTATGTGAAAATACAGATGGCAATTTTAACTGTACCTGCTATAAGGGCAACACATTAAACCAAGACAAAAGAACTTGCACTCAGGGTACTGTTTGTTGTCTCTTAGTTTAAACTAGCCGTTGGTACCCATTACACATGAATTATCGGTCTATATATTTTTAATGGTATACATTTTTTAGAAGAATATTTTATAAAATAGTTATCGATCAAAACGCAATGTGCTTTACTACAGGTTTAACGATATTAGTGACAAAGCAAAGAGATAAATAAATAGCTAAAAGTCTGACACATTTAAAATAACATAGGCTACTAATACCTATTAGAAAAAATAAAATTACATAATTAGTCAACACAACACCATATTAAATACACACCTCGATTAAAAGACTTAAATGATTCCGTTAAAAACCCAGCTTTTCAATGGTATTTATGTTGTTTTTTAAAGTAATTTGTATTAGTTTTGGCAGAGGAAATTGTTTAAATTTCATAAATTACGTCTCGATTAGTAAATCTATAAATCTAGATCTAAATCAAATTTTAATGAAATAGTTCATTTCTTCGTATTCTAAAATTGGAAGATGATGCCATTGGTTTTGTGTACTTTCCGTACTTCAAACATATGACATGTGACATCATCGATTTTGGCATTCTTGTCCCAACTATAAACACTTTTCCGGTTGCATAATTAAAACTGTTTTTCTACATTCGAATATGCCTTTATTTTTTATTTTTCTTCTTTAAATATAATTTTGTTTATTCATTTAAAACATCTACCATATTATTTTCAACAAAAGTCTGTATCAAATTCTCCTAATATCGCTCAAGATTCTGACGTGATATCCTGCGAAAATAATTTGCGGACAGAGAGAGAGAGAGAAGTGCGCACATGGGCTTTTATATATTAGGATAACATTTATAGACCTACAGTATAAACTATACTATTTATTTATTTAGAAGGTAACCCTTCTAATTTTACCTAAATGGCTAAGAGAAGATTGATCTTTGTGTTGTAGATCCTAGCAGTACAGAACTGTGTAAATCAAAAAGCTGCTCACAAGTATGTACTGTAACAGATGGGGTTGCTAGCTGTAGCTGCTATAAGGGCTACACTCTTCTTACAGACAAGGATTGTGTTGGTAAGATTGTTTTAAATGCTACTTTGGTATTTACATGTTTTATCTCATTTTTTTAAAATACAACTTTTAAATTCATTCATTGCAAACTGATAGATTTTTATTAATATACAAGAAAGACTACTAAACCTTAATAATATGTGTTAAAAAGAAATTATTATTTAGCTAATATTATTTGTTCTGTAAAATGTTTTGGAATTTTATTTTTTAAATTTCAGACTTGAATGAATGTACAACTGGCAACAAACCATGCAGTCAGTCATGTGACAACACAGATGGTGGCTACAAGTGTTCTTGTTACCCTGGCTACAAGCTGGAAAATGATGGAACCACATGCACACGTAACTGATTGTTGTGATACTGCACTACACAACTACAGTGGCAACATGACACTAACATCTCTTTTCATAAATTCATCATCCTGCTTACTTGTTTTAATTGACTAAACAAAAGCTCATCAACAATCAAGCAAAGTAATTCAGTCAGTTTAAGTTTTCAGTTAATCAAAAGTGCAAAGTATGTACTTACTGTGACATAAATTCTAGAAAGTTAATGTATGTACTGATTAAAATCTATCTATATACGTACAAGGATTGTAGCATATGATAATGTTTTATGTACAGTTTATATTTAAAATAGAATTGAACCAACTGCACCCAATTCTGTGTTTGACTTACTCCATATAAAACATTATTTTTACTGCAGCTTGTGTCCAGCCTTACTATGGAACCAACTGTACCCAACTGTGTTTGACTTACTCCATATAAAACATTATTTACAGCCTGTGTCCAGCCTTACTATGGAACCAACTGCACCAAATTCTGTGTTTGACTTACTCCATATAAAACATTATTTACAGCCTGTGTCCAGCCTTACTATGGAACCAACTGCAGCCAACTCTGTGTTTGACTTACTCCATATAAAACATTATTTACAGCCTGTGTCCAGCCTTACTATGGAACCAACTACACCCAATTCTGTGTTTGACTTACTCCATATAAAACATTATTTACAGCCTGTGTCCAGCCTTACTATGGAACCAACTGTACCCAACTCTGTGTTTGCAATGGTCATGGATCATGTGACCCTATCCGAGGCTGTGACTGCTCTACAGGGTGGACAGGGTTTAACTGTAACCTAGATGTCAACGAGTGTTCCAACACTTCTGTGTGTCCCATTGGCCAGATCTGTGTCAACACACTTGGCTCTTTCCACTGTGATTGTCCACCAGGATATTTCAGGGATGGCAGATTGTGTAAAGGTTTGGATTTTAATGGAACTTGTTATAAAATCTGAGAAAATAAAGTTTGGGATGATACTGTATTATATTATACTGTATTATATTACACTGTATTATATATACTGTATTATTTACATTAACAATGTCTTACAATGGAATTGTCAAAAAATCAGTGAATTTGGCTGTAGATTATGTAATTAGAAATGTGTAGAGAGCTAGACTGGGTTAGGGATACAGCTAGGACAGTACTTAGGGATAGTGTTAATACTGGTATCATATTACATAATCCATTTTAGCAAAAGTAATTTTAGTTAATGCTGTTGTTCACTGTTAATAACTAGGAGCCTCTTTTTAGAGCCCATAGTAGTGTTACTATCAAATATCACCAATAAAAAATGCTTGAAGTAAAATATGACTAGAATTGTATTTAGATAATTTAGAGATAATTCTGTTAGTTAATTGTGTGAAAGTGTGCAATGTTAATGTATGCCATCTAACAGACCTTGATGAATGCCAGAATGTTCTAGACAACAACTGTGACTTGGCAGTAGAGGACTGTGTCAACAACAATGGCAGCTATACATGCACATGCCAGAAAGGCTATGCTAGAAATGCCAAAAATATTTGTGTCGGTGAGTCAACTCAAGCAGTTTTAATATTTTAAGTAGAATAGCTTTGAAACTTATGTACACTTGACTATACTCATTTTAAATCTCGTTTAAAAAAAACAGTACATTTTTACCTACTTTGATAATAAATACTAGTTAAAAAAAACATTTTAAATATTTATACTTGCAGCAATTTCTGTAGTACTTGTATGTCACCAATTATTCCCATGCATAAATTTCAATAGCCTGCCATTGTAAAATTTCCTCCATCCAGATATTGATGAGTGTGTCACTAAAGCTCACAACTGTGAACAGATTTGTGAAAATACACAAGGAAAATACAACTGCAAGTGTTTCTATGGATACAGACTTGACATAGACAGAGCCAACTGCGTTAAAGGTTTGTCAAATTTACAATCATCAAATTATAAATTCAGTATACAATTATCTTATTTATGCATTGCTTTAGTCAACATAATAGCTACAATAATTTAGTTGAGTATATAAGAATTTTTAAGCTAGACTAAAAAACATTTGTGAAATTTTGTAATGATGCTTTAGGTAATGTGTGTTGATAAATACTTTGTAATGTTGATATTTAAACTTTGTGATCTGTGTTTATAAATACTTTGCAATGTTGATATTGAAACAATTGTTATGTGCGTTGATCAATACTTGTTAATGTTGAAACTTTGTGCTGTAGCATCAGATGATGTGTGCGCTGATGTGACTAGTCTGAAGTGCCAACAGATTTGTACAGTCGACCTGTCTACAAACACACCTCACTGTTTGTGTAACACTGGCTTCTTCCTGCAGGGGACAGAAAACTGTACAGGTAAAATATCTTTTACTACAGGTAAAACTTGTGGCTAGCAAATCTTTTACCACAGGTAAAACTTGTGGCCAACAATTTTTTTACTATAGGTAAAAATTCTAACATTGTTTACCACAAAGTTAAAAATTTAAGGCTAATAAGTAACAATAAACTTCTGATTGTAATATATTTGATAACAATTTCAATAACTTCTGTGTTTTTTACAGTTTTAGAAAAAGCATGTCCAATACTTCACATTGGTTCTGACTATAATGTTAAATTTAACAAGTTAATCTGGAGGAAAAAATATTATGTTTCCTTTAGTTTTAATTATTTAAAATTCTTTAATTGTAAATGTTATCTTGTTTTAATCTGTGATTCTCTTTAAGCTATGATTTTTTAAATATTTGAAACTTTTTTTTTTTTTAGACCTGAATGAATGTGAATTTGACCATTTGAATCTGTGTGCACACAAGGAGAGATGCAGTAATACAGCTGGTGGCTACTCTTGTTCTTGCCCGTCTGGCTTTATGTTAGATAATGATGGACGATCATGTGTGGGTAAGTGGTCAGTCATCACAAGGTTTGAGAAAATTATGACTTTTAAAAAATTAATTACGGCTTAATATGAAGTTTTTTACCAAATGTTGTTTTAGATTAAGTTTATGACTCTAGTTTATGACTATAGCAGAATTTATTCTCCCAAGTTTACAAAAAAATTGCTTTATGGCTAAAGCTAAACTTTTTACCGTATGTTGTTTAAAAAACAAAATAGTTTGTCTAAAGCTGGACTTATCCCCCAGGATGTGGCCCAGGCAAATGGGGAACAAACTGTGTCACTGACTGTTCTTGTAGTGCTGGCGCTGACAGATGTGACCCACAGAAGGGCTGCATTTGTAAACCTGGATTCTCTGGTTAGTGCCCTTATTGTTTCAGATCTGTATTCATTTACTGAAAACATGAAATACCTTATCTTTTTCTAATTGTTCCTTATTTTTACTCTACTTGGGAGGCCCCCCCCCCCCCCCCCCCCACACACACTCCAAAACATGTCTACCGTCCCATTCAACAAAATATAATTATATACTTTTTCCAGTGTCCGACCCCTCCCAGAAAATTCTACCCCCGCCCCCAAAAATTTCAAGTACCCCCACCCCTCTCCGGGGAGGAAAAAGTCTGAAAGAAACACTGGTTGCATTTGTAGATCATACAAAACTGAAGGAAGAATCTGGGCGGGGCTTCGCCCCTACCGGAAGAGATGCTTGAAAAAAAAAACTGCACGCTAAACACTTTTTGGATTAGAAAAAGTTCCCCCCTCCGAGGAGCAAAAAGTCTGAAAGAAACACTGGTGTCGCGCTTAGCCACTACCCGAAGAATTGCATTAAAGAAATTGCAAGAAAACCACTTTTTAGAGTAGGCACATTAATTAGGCGGTAATTTTATTATAGAGTATCGATGAAGAAATTTCTTTTGAGTTGGGGGGAGTGGGGGGGGGGGGGGGGGGGAGGCTCAGACGTTCTTACACGGGGGTGGGGCTTCGCCCCTACCCGAAGAATTGTATGAAAGAAACTCTTCACGCAAACCATTTAGATTAGACAAAATTGCCTTTTTATTCAATGTTTACTCATATTACAGTGTGCACTCTCCGGCTTGAGATTATTTTTTACTCTATGCTAAATAGGACGTCATATTTCGTTTTCGTTTCACTGTGAAAGTTTTTTTTTTGCTTATGTTTTCTCTAGAGCGTTCTTGTCAGATAGATACATAGATAGATAGATAGATAGATACACAGACAGCGAAACTATTATATAGAATGAAATACCTTGTCAACTTATTCTAGTTGTTCCTATATTTTTTGTTATTAATTTATGGCTAATATTTTGAATGAAGTACTGTGACACCCAGCTAATGGAAATGAAACTTGTACCCAGGTGTACACTGTGATGAAGATCTGGATGAGTGTGGTACAGGTCTTCTCATCTGCTCATCTGATGAAATTTGTGTCAACACCAGGGGCAGTGCTTTCTGTGATTGCCTGGATGGGTACTCAAAAATATCTGGAACATGTACTGGTCAGTTCAACTTTTTCTAATGCAATGTATCTAGCCTTAGCTTTTTTCATTTTAAATATGTCCTTTTTCCGCAGGTTTTTTGCCTATCAAAATTGTGAGAATTATTAATATCAGTATCAGATATATGACAACAACATTTTACGGAAATATCAACATTAACAATGATACACCATTTTAAGTTAAATAATAAGATCAAGAATATGACTTAATTAAATGAAATATCAACATCAGATGTAAGTAGACACAAACATTATAAGTGAAACCACCACTTGGTTTGCTGTACTTGCAGACATCAATGAGTGTGCTAGCCGTTTCAGCAATGACTGTGAACAAGTGTGTGAGAACAAAAATGGTGGCTTCACTTGCTCCTGTCACACTGGCTACAGGTACAACACTACAGCTAAAACTTGTCATGGTAAGTTTGGCTTCAAGGGAAGTAACCACAGTATTGTATTAGTAACAACTTTAATTAAATGTTAAGTTTGGCTACAAGGGAAGTAACCATAGTACTGTGTTAAGAACAACTTTAATTAAATGTTAAGTTTGGCTTCAAGGGAAGTACTGAATTAGGAACACATTTTTTTTTCAAAATTGTCTTTTTTTATATAGTTTTGAGACTTTTTTTTCTTTACACAGATTTTTTAAAAAGTTTATAAAATGCTTTAAAACTGTGTTATTTTGTAGTGGCATTTAAACTAATATTTAAAAAAAAAAAGCTTTTTAAATTGTATGTTTTTATTTCCCATGTAGACATTGATGAATGTCAACTAAAGACTGCTAAATGTGAGCAGAAGTGTGAGAACACAAATGGTGGCTACCACTGTGCTTGTCTGGATGGCTTGAAGCTTGATGTGGATGGGGCATCTTGTTTAGGTTGGTAGCGTTGTTGGTAGGCATAATGTATAGGTTGGGGACATGGTTTGGTGGATGGATGGATGGGGCATCTTGTATAGGTTAGTAACATGGTTGGTAGTGGCATAATGTATAGGTTGGGGACATGGTTGGTAGGGGCATAATGTATAGGTTGGGGACATGGTTGGTAGTGGCATAATGTATAGGGGACATGGTTGGTAGTGGCATAATGTATAGGTTGGGGACATGGTTGGTAGGGGCATAATGTATAGGTTGGGGACATGGTTGGTAGTGGCATAATGTATAGGTTGGGGACATGGTTTGGTGGATGGATGGATGGGGCATCTTGTATAGGTTAGTAACATGGTTGGTAGTGGCATAATGTATAGGTTGGGGACATGGTTGGTAGGGGCATAATGTATAGGTTGGGGACATGGTTGGTAGTGGCATAATGTATAGGTTGGGGACATGGTTGGTAGGGGCATAATGTATAGGTTGGGGATATGGTTGGTAGTGGCATAATGTATAGGTTGGGGACATGGTTGGTAGTGGCATAATGTATAGGTTGGGGATATGGTTGGTAGTGGCATAATGTATAGGTTGGGGACATGGTTGGTAGTGGCATAATGTATAGGTTGGGGACATGGTTGGTAGTGGCATAATGTATAGGTTGGGGACATGGTTGGTAGTGGCATAATGTATAGGTTGGGGATATGGTTGGTAGGGGCATAATGTATAGGTTGGGGACATGGTTGGTAGTGGCATAATGTATAGGTTGGGGATATGGTTGGTAGGGGCATAATGTATAGGTTGGGGACATGGTTGGTAGTGGCATAATGTATAGGTTGGGGATATGGTTGGTAGGGGCATAATGTATAGGTTGGGGACATGGTTGGTAGTGGCATAATGTATAGGTTGGGGATATGGTTGGTAGTGGCATAATGTATAGGTTGGGGACATGGTTGGTAGGGGCATAATGTATAGGTTAGGGACATGGTTGGTAGTGGCATAATGTATAGGTTGGGGACATGGTTGGTAGTGGCATAATGTATAGGTTGGGGACATGGTTGGTAGGGGCATAATGTATAGGTTGGGGATATGGTTGGTAGTGGCATAATGTATAGGTTGGGGACATGGTTGGTAGTGGCATAATGTATAGGTTGGGGACATGGTTGGTAGTGGCATAATGTATAGGTTGGGGACATGGTTGGTAGGGGCATAATGTATAGGTTGGGGACATGGTTGGTAGTGGCATAATGTATAGGTTGGGGACATGGTTGGTAGTGGCATAATGTATAGGTTGGGGACATGGTTGGGGGATGGATGGATGGCTTGAAGCTTTTTTGTGGTTGGGGCATCTTGTATAGGTTGATGACAGGTGGGTGGATGGGGCATCTTGTATAGGTATATTAATGAGGTTGTTATACCTTTTAAAGGGCAGGTAGGATATTTATTGTGTATAAAGGGTAGTTTAAATTGAGATTTGTCATGTTGAAATGACCAAGCTTGACCTGTGTTTCAGTGGCCAGTGAGTGCTCCACACTGAACTGTTCCTACAAATGTGCTGTGGTTAATGGACAACAAACTTGTTTTTGCCAGAAGGGAAGGGAAGTCAACCCTGATAATAATCTACTTTGTGATGGTGAGTTGTCTCAATAAACTAAAAAAAAAGCTCATGCAAAACTTGAAACTTTATTATAAGACACCAGTTTCAGAGTTAGCTTGAAAAGACTGTGGATTTTTCAAAAAATCCTAGCTTTCTTGGATGTTTTCCTTTTAAATATGCTCTGCTCTTATAAAGTAAAGTTTACTTAAATGTACCTTTAGATGTGGATCTGTGTAAGAGCTCTCCTTGTTCACACTCCTGTGAAGAGACAGCTGATGGCTCCAGTTTTAGGTGCACGTGTCCTGTTGGTCTACAACTGGCTGCTGATGAAATCACTTGTCTTGGTAAAGACATTTCCTTTTTTCTAGAATTTAGCCAAGAATTTTAACAATATGTTCTATAAATTTTGTAAAAGTATAAAAATGAAAAAAAAATTACTTCTTTATCAAACTTTTCTGAATACTATTATAGCAACATCTATTTGTGGATAGTTTTGTGGCTTAAATATTCTAATTGAGGAAGTCCTAGCTAGAGAATGTTCTTCCCTGAACTATGTTTACGAGTGTCTTTTGGTTAGGATTGACTGTTATAAAAATATTAATTCCAGCTTGCCCAGACAACTTGTATGGTGTAAACTGTAGCAGCAAATGTTTGTGTAGTCCAACAACATCTATCTCATGTGACAAGGTAGACAATCACACACATTTATTTTAACTTTGGTATCTACTCCATTTTTATAGATATTAGTGGTATACAAAGATAAAAAGATTAGCTAAGAACTAAGAATTATTAATAATGCTGGAAGCTAATAAAAATGCATATATTTTCTTATTGTTAAAATCACAATTTTTATTTTATAGTAATGAACTACTATTATTATTTGTTTAAAAAATATGTGTGATCAGCAAATATAGCTTATGTTGCAATGATGCAGTGGCCCAATGACTACCAAATGTCACATGATTCCATTGCAATGACTAACAAATGTCACATGATTCCATCCCAATGACTAACAAATGTCACATAATTCCATCGCAATGACTAACAAATGTCACATGATTCCATCCCAATGACTAACAAATGTCACATGATTCCATCCCAATGACTAACAAATGTCACATGATTCCATTCCAATGACTAACAAATGTCACATTCCATTGCAATGACTAGCAAATGTCACATGATTCTAAGGTTAATGGCACCTGTACCTGTAAACCTGGCTGGACATCGGCCACTTGTAACACAGATGTTGATGAGTGTAGCGCAGGTGTCATCTGTCCAGATCATGCCAAATGTGTCAACACACCTGGCAGTTACCTGTGTCAGTGTCAGGCAGGATATCACAAGACAAGTGACAGTCAGTGCCAAGGTATCCAGCACTTTTATGTTGAATTATTCCACACTCCAGTTAATCTTATTTGACAAAATGATTTCAGTTTATCTAACTTTCTGTCTATAGAGGTCTCTGGAGAAAAGTTAATTACTGAATCTTTTTTAAAGCTGTTATTAAAAATGCATTTCAAATTATTAAAAGAAAACCAACATATTCCCAGTTTTATAAGTTAGATAGTAACAAAATAACTTCCTGAAACTAGGGATTCCTTCTGGAATCCTATTTACTCTAAATCTAAGCACATTTAATGTGTGAACTATTAACTAAAAATATTTCATAAACTTGAAATCTATAAGATTAAAAAATATTCACAAAATTGCACATAACTCACATTTTTACTGGTATCATACTTTTTATTCGACCAGCCTGTTCCTTAAACTTTTATGGAGAAGAGTGCAGGAAGCAGTGTGATTGTGACACATCACAGAGTGTGTGTGACAGTGTCACTGGCACATGTATGTGTAACCCAGGCTGGACTGGAGCAAAGTGTGACACAGATGTTGATGAGTGTAAAAACACAACTGCTGTTTGCCAAGACCCTGCTAGACTTCACTGGGTAAGGATATTGACTTGCTATTCGGCTTTCTAAAGAACAGTTTTTTTAGTTAAAAATACTGCTTGTAAAATATTATTTTTTGTTTATAAAAAAATAATCCTAAATTTTCTTTGCCATAAATTTCTGGTAATTCACCTTAACCCAAACTTGTTGCTGCAGGTGTGCATCAACTCACCTGGCTCATACAGGTGTGGCTGTGATGTTGGCTATGTGGATACAAGTGGCCAGTGTGTGGGTCAGTCATCCATTTTTAAAGTATTTTTAATTGCGTCATGCCAAATGTAAATAGTCAATAAATTGTTGAAAATATCCTTTGTTCACATTGTCTTCTAAATTAAAAATAATTTGATACATATTTTGTTAAATTGCCTTTCAAATAAATATATTTCTAAGCCTATTTTATTTAAATTACTCCCAAATAAAGTATATTTCTAAACATATTTATTATTCTTAACTAACTCCCACATGTGATTTAGCTGTCAACTTATTTTGTTAAAATCCACCCCCCCCCCACCCATCATTTTGTTCTCCCCCAGACCGGGATGAATGTGCGTCCAGTGAGACCAACCAGTGTGACAACAACTGCACCAACACAGCAGGCAGCTACACCTGCGCCTGTGGATCTGGATACAAACTGGCAGCTGATGGATACTCGTGTCAAGGTAAACCTGAACTACCCACTCAATTCTACACCTTGTTTCAGTGGAAGGTTTTTACTATGGATTTAGTGTATAGTTTAGCTTTGTGGCATCTGGTTGTGTAACTTGATAAGTGGACAGACCAGATATGATGTGGTTTAAAGAGCAGAAATTTACCTTCTTTTCCTACATATTAAGATGACTTTTAATGCCAAAATCATCTCAAAAATCAGGGATCATCTTCAAAGGTGGTTATCTTATATGGCTGGTATATCCCAAGGTGTAAATTTTAACTGGAAACAGTGGAAGTTGTCTGATACACTCAATCCCCTAATATTCCAGAATATACAGAAATTGAAAATTACAGGTTTATCTCCCTTTGTTCTAACCTATATTACTGTTAGATTAGTTTCCCTTGGACCATGAATGTAGCAGGCACATTTCAACTTTCAGACATAGATGAGTGTCTTCAAGGCTCAAGTGGCTGTCAACAGCTGTGTAACAATGAACCAGGTGCCTTTACCTGCTCTTGTAACCCAGGTTTTGAAGTGGATGAAACTGACATCAAAACATGTTACAGTAAGTTTTGAGTACTTTTGACCACCTTTATTGTTCAGATAATAAACCTTTTATTAAACCTCCCTCAACATGTGCTGTTGTACTTGTATCGTCATGTAATAAATCTTTTATCAAATCTCCCCCAACCTGTGCTGTATCATCATGTAATAAACCTGTTATCAAACCTCACACAACCTGTGCTGTATCATCATGTAATAAACCTCTTATCAAACCTCACACAACCTGTGCTGTATCATCATGTAATAAATCTCTTATCAAACCTCACACAACCTGTGCTGTATCATCATGTAATAAACCTCTTATCAAACCTCACACAACCTGTGCTGTATCATCATGTAATAAACCTCTTATCAAACCTCACACAACCTGTGCTGTATCATCATGTAATAAACCTGTTATCAAACCTCACACAACCTGTGCTGTATCATCATGTAATAAACCTCTTATCAAACCTCACACAACCTGTGCTGTATCATCATGTAATAAATCTCTTATCAAACCTCACACAACCTGTGCTGTATCATCATGTAATAAACCTGTTATCAAACCTCACACAACCTGTGCTGTATCATCATGTAATAAACCTCTTATCAAACCTCACACAACCTGTGCTGTATCATCATGTAATAAACCTGTTATCAAACCTCACCCAACCTGTGCTGTATCATCATGTAATAAACCTGTTATCAAACCTCCCCCAACCTGTGCTGTATCATCATGCAATAAACCTCTTATCAAACCTCTCCCAAATTTACCAGGCGCTGCTGGCTATGGATTTCAAGTCAAATTATTTATGGATGTCTCTGGGAAAAACTTGAGAGAAAAACTAGGAAGTGATTACCAGGAGTTACAGAGAAAGATTGGACAATCTGTAAGCTATTTAGATTATGCTCAACTTTAGAGGGATAGAAAAATCTGTAAGCTATTTAAATTATGCTAAACTTTAGAGGGATAGAAAAATCTGTAAGCTCAGTAGATTATTGTCAGCATTACCATCATGGCATTAAAAAGATATGTTATAGTACATGGTAATAACAAGACATAATGCAAGGTCACATATACATTTTCAACTGACCTATCTTTCAATATTCCCCAATTCATTCGTTGTGTTATAACCAAAATACAAGTAAAAATAGCATGTACCTACAGTAAAAAAACTGTTTCAGCTGAAGACTAAGATGATTGAAAAGGTGACTTATCTGAAGCAAGTCAAGATCAACAATATGAGGTTTGTTGCCTCCCTTTTATAAATACATTCTTGAAGGAGGTTAAAAGTAAACAAATTGAAATTTGTTTAAAAAATAAACAATACTCATTATAAAAAATTTTAAACCACGCTTTTAATTAAAAATTTGTTTTCTAGCATTTAGTTTAGGCTGAGCTATGTAAAAACGTCATTGAAGAAGTTACTAGTATGAATCATAAAAAAATGAAAAAAAAGATTAAAATAATGGCATTAAAAATATTTATTTCTCCACTAGGCATGGCAGTGTGATTGTATAAAAATATTTTATTCTCCTCAAGGCATGGCAGTGTGATTGTAGATTTATCAGTGATTATAGCCACCTCTGTGGATACACTGGCTGCAAGTAAACTGGTAGAAGCCATCTTGTACATAGCTGAGACAGGTTTGGTCGTGGATGGAGTTTTACAAAATGCTACAGTCACAGTGGGAAATATTACAGGTACAATTAACTTAATCACTTGTAATATCTCTTGGTGTAATCCATCCATTCAGTTTTAAAATACTGCACTATTTTTGCAAAAAATATTAGTTACAAGCTGTTAAGAATGAGTACCTAAGTTATTAAGTTGTGAGGAGAAAACACAACAATGAAGAAAACATAAGAAAGGACCCAAGCATTTAACTATCAATGGGACGCATGGCCTAGCAGTAGAGAACTAGACTGCTAACCCGCAATTCTCAAGTTTGAATCTGGGTTCAAATCAGTGGAATGTCCCTGAGTCCATCCAGCTCTTATGGGTACCTAACTTACATTAGGAAAACAAAGGTGGCTGGGCATAGTGCTGACCACATTATCCCTTCATATACTGAGGTCTCTGAAGCAGATGAACTCTACTTTATCTGCCCCATGTGTCTTGGAAACAGGAACTGATGATTAAACTATCCAATCCTCCAGTTCCACCTACAGTAAACAGGTGCCAGATTCTTGCTGCTATTGAAGCCTGTACATCAGATGAGAAATGTCAGCTCAATCAAAATGGAGAGGCATATTGCAAGTAGGTCACTTTCTTCATCTGCTTTTGACTGCAGAAGTTAATTAACTTTTTTAATTGATATGAGATAGTTTACATGTCTCACTGCTAAAAATAGATAAATTTAAAATCATAACTTTCATACTGTTTTATCTCCCAGGAGCAATGAGGAAGAATGTAAGTAGTTATGTTATGTTTTTTTTTTATCTATAATATAAGCGGGCCGTCATCGCTATAGATTTTGGGACTATAAAAGTAAATTACGCACCATGCTGTGCTTTTCAGTGCACTGCAGTGTCTTATTACAAGTAATAGAGTAGGGTTTGTTTATATAACGACATAGAGCTATTTTATAATTTCCACTGTTTGTACAATTTTGCATAACGTAAAGAGAATATTAAATACATGCACATTGCTAAAACATATTAAAAGGATCAATGTCAAATATCGTTTTCGTTAATATTCCTAGAGAAAGTGGATACATTTTAATAACATAATAGCTGTAGGTTAGAAAAATCTAATTAAACTGTTTAGTAATTTTGCCAAGGGAGGTATTTTAAAAATAAATTGAACTCACGCTAAAAATGTGAATACAAAATCTGCAAGACGGAATAATTGTTGGAATAATATAATTAGCAAAATGTGAATGCAAATTATGCAGACGTGTAAAAGTACATTATTGTTGGAATATTATAATTAGCATTGATTGATAAAAGGCTATTTTTTATTTATTTTATTCACTGAATGTAATGTTTACTACTTATAAATTTTAATCAACTATTAAGCACTATTATAGACGCGTCATCACGTTCATTCGGTACGCAATGGTTTTAGTTATGAAACTCTATTGTAAATTTTTAAAATTTTAAATTACTGGGAAAAAATGCGTGAATGGATAAAGTGAAATATTGTAGGTAAAACACGGATATTTTAAATACTGCCTATTATTTATACTGTTTACTAATTATTATTCTATCTTTCGGTTTGCGGACAAGCTAGGGGTTTTATAGGAGAGGCGTAGCGAGGGAGGGGGGGCATATGTCCCCGGGTGCCAACCTTAGGGGGCGCCAAAGTGGGTTGGAAAAAATTTGAGGGGGGGGGGGGTGGTGGAAATCGAACGTTTTAGGGCGGGGGGGGGGGGGGACAGGGGTGCAAATCGAAAGTTTGAAAGGGGTGCAAATCACCGGAAAGGGCGCGATTTGGCGCTACGGGCTAGACTGTGAGCAATATGCCTTTATGATTGCATTTAAATTGTGTTTATGTTATGAGTGTTGTGTTTGTTTTTTTTGTTTGTATTTTTTTTTTTTTTGCGTTCGTTTGTGTTGTGTTTAGTTTTGTCCTGTTCCCAAGTTGGTACATTTAAAAAAGATTTACCGTGGCGGAGCACGGGATGCAGCTAGTATTTTATTGTAAATATTGTGCACAACTGGTCAGGCATGTGATCAATTGTATATTGTTTAAAAGTCAGTGTCAAATATGTTTGCGTCCTAGTCATTATTTCCCCTACTAGATTTGCCTAGATGTTAGACAACACCTGGACTAATGCATGTATTTTGTTGCTAACAATCCACAGTAAACATTCCACTGATTGTTGGACTAGCTGTGGGGATTCCCCTAACTATTGCCTTGATTGTTGCCATAGTTTTTGCTGTGGTTTATAAAAAGAAGTACAGGGCTCAGAGAAGGTAAATACAATTTCTGGCAACATTTTTTTTTCAAGAAATAATATAAATTATGTTATGCCATGCATAATTTTATTATTGTACTCAAATAAGAATTTAAAAGTAAAACTGGTATTGTTTCAGGGTCAATGTAAGGGAGGCTACTTACTCAGACAGAGTTGCAACACCAGAAATGATTTCCTATTCCAATGTTGCACCTTTAAGTACTGGACTAGATGCAAATGATAAACTTAAGCTTGTTTAAAATACATCATTTATTTTTTAATCATGTTTAAAGACTTGACACAAATAGCTCAAAACTTTTTCTTAATCATATTTACTTTTTTTTAATGGTTTAAACACTGTTGAAATTGAATGTTATACTATATATAGTATATTAAATAAATGTTAGTTCTGTTTTCTAATAAGTTATTAGCAAAATGTTATTGTAAAATCATCCCATGGTTCATGTACAAATAATCACTATAGTAATTAAATTATCTGAATTACATACAGAACTGTTCTGTAACTGGTCAAACTGCTTCAGTGCTGGGGGCCTTGTTAACAAATCTCCCACAGGAGCTAAGAGCTCATTCTTTACAATAACTTAATTTCACAGACATTCCGTCCAATGTTTTTAATTGTACAACTTATTGTACAGTCAGTATTTCTTTCTGTGATGATTTTTTGTTTGATCAAGTTTTTAAAATTAAGACTGGCTTCTATACAAAGTAAAGAATTGTATTGTTGTGTTAACATATTTTTTTAGCAATGTTTACTTAATTTTGTGATAAAAAAACAAAATAATTCATTTTATTGTTGAATTATAAATACATTTTTAACCAGTATATTTTAAAATCTTTGGTTAATGGTGAATGTCTGGCTTCTGAGATGTGATGAATGTTTTGTTTGTAAGTATCTAGTATCATTAACTGAGCAGATGATGACACACTTGTGTTAAAATCTCATTTGTTAATCTGTTAACATTTAATATTAAAAATACTTTGAAAATTCGCCTTCCATCCAAACACATTTAATCAATTCATTATATAATAAACATTTTATTCCTTTTTAAAAAACAAAAAAAAAAACCAATTGGATCCAGTTATAAAAACCTTTTACATATAAATCTTACAGGCAAAGTATTCTAATCTAGACAGTTAATAATAATTTACTAATTCCCTAAAATCATTTCATTTTGGATATTGACAATCTATATATAAAAAAATCACCAAATATGAATTATAAAATTGCACATGTTAAAATAATGTAAAATTGATTCTCACAAATATAATGCATTAGTAGGTTTTAAAATAAATTGAACAGTTAATTAGTTATTGGCGTATCAACTCCAGTGCAGTATTGACGATGTTCCTCATGTCAGCTATACAAACTGCAGGGTTCTCATGCTGGACCAAGGCACTTCCTGACACGATTAAATTTGCACCAGCCTGGAACATGGAAGGTCCTCAGTATATCATGCACAAACATCAAATACTCTCTTATTAAAAGGGTAAAACCATTTCACTAAAACTTCTCACATAAACAGGTGAAGTTTTTGGCCAAATTGTGAAACTATATCGTACAGATTTAAAATCAAACTGAGTATTGGTAATCTAGAGACTAAAAGATGTGGAATACAACTTACATCAGCACATTCTTGAATAGTTTTTGGTCCTACACCACCATCCACTCCAATATCCAAATGCTTGAACCTTTTCCTTAGGTATTCTATCTGTAGAAATAACATTTACAATTGAAGGCTGCTATCAAAGGTGTTTTTATATCCCTTACATAATAAAATGAATTTAAAATAAAATGAGAGTAGAATTTCACAAAATACTTCAAATATAAAACAGATTAACACTTTATTTTATGAAGTTTTAATAGTACTGGAATGAATAAAACTGACCTTGGGCAAACACTCGGACATAAATTTCTGACCACCAAATCCTGGGTTGACAGTCATAACCAGAACACAGTCTAATAGATCTATGTAAGGGAGAAGAACTTCAACATCTGTAGGAGGATTAACACTCATACCAGCCTGCAGGACCAAATAAAAACAATATATCAACATCAATCCCAGTCACTCTGGCTACGGTACAGACAAAAAATTATAGCTTTCAAGAGTTCTCTTCCCTTGTCTATTCTCTCCAACTTGCTATGCATGTGACTATTTTTATTGATTTACAAAATGCATTTTAGTAAATAAAAAAAAAGACTTTTAGCATTCCCACAGAATTATAATAAAGATTTTTTTGTCATATAGGAAAATCTAGATAAATATTATAAGTAAGTTTTACTCCTGTACCACACTTATAAATAAAAAACCCAGTAGGTTTTCTGCATTGAAAAAACATTTTAACATTGTTACCTTCATGCCAGACTCTCTAATTTTTCTTATACATTCAACTGGATCTTTAGTTGCTTCATAGTGGAATGTATACATGTTTGCACCAGCATCTGCCATACTCTCTATCCACTACAGATAAATGTAGCCATATAAAGTTAAACATGGAATCATTATTAAGCCTATCTAGGTAAATAGTAAATAGGCTAGTTAAATTTAGTTAAATTAAATCTAGTTAAATTGTACATTGCCTTAAATTTGTTAACGTTTTCAAACACAATCTTTACAAATTAAACAAATCACACAAACGCCCCCAAAAATGAATGGAAAACAATTACACTACAGGTAAAATATTCTTTACTGCCAAGCGAAAAGCATGGGAAAGAATATGCATTTAAAAAAAATGGTTTACAAATATCTACTTAGTTGGAATACATTTTGAGCCGTCCCTAGAGGATTTCATAGTCAGCCGCCAAGCAATCAACTGCGCGCTTTCTATGCATAATATTTTGGTCGGCGGCAAATGTCACAATGACATCCTCGTGAAATGTTTTTGGAGCTAAAAAGGGCAGAAAATACCATTTTTTCCCTTTAGGGCCTAAGTAGTTTGGATTTTTATACTTTTCAAAATGGGTCGAAAAATGACCCCTAACTAATTACTAAAAAGATGGACAGCCATTTTTTCAAATAATTTTTTTTTAAAAAGGGCTGCTTTGTTTTGTGTGATTTTGACATTGCGCGGCACTTTACTAGGCCGTTCGTTTCACAGCTTCCGGGTTTGTTGTTTTTACGCCATCGCACGGCTCATGCGCTTACCAAAAATGGCGACCAGTTTCGCTTTCACTAATGGGTAAAGCGATAAAACTAATGATTACGAAGCCATCGTTAATTTAAGAAATCTGAACTATCCGTTTCTATTTAAGTCTGTTATTTAAGAATTGTCGGATCTACTTTTGGCCTAATTCCTTTGTTTGTCTCGCAAGCGGCGCCTTAGTGAAAGTAGCTCTATATAATTCTTATCTTTCCAAATCAAATAACTATAAAATACCGCAGCTATTTTTAACCAGACTATTGCTATCTTTTACTTGAAAGCATTAATTTTACACACGTTACAATAAACTGGTAATAATTTATTGTAGGCATGAGATATGCTCTGTAAGAATAATAATGCCATTTTATTATAATCTTTTTTGGTGAACACGAAGCGCGGGAAAATGTGTGACGCGCAATAATCCAATCATTCGGCTAGATTTATGACTGTTTTTTATGTCACACCTAAAAATAGAATGTTTACGCTTTCTTCATTGATGATCGTTTTTATTATTTTTTTAAACTGAAAGTATGAATTATTAGTTAGATTTCAGGTTTTGTAACTTGGTATACTTACCCTTTATCAAAAGTAAAAGCATAGCATGCTGATTGTGAACAAATATAGTCATAAAACACAAATATAAAGTCACAAACAATGCGATGTCGGGATGTGCCACACCCCCTCAAGAAAACACGTGTTTATTAATCTGTTTATCTCACTTTACAACAGGAATTAACATTAATTTTCATATTTTTATCACTTATTGGGTAAGATTAAGCACATGTTTACTAACAATGAAAAAAAAAACAAAAGCAAATTCTGTTTTAATGAAGGTCACGGGTCAAGTTTTTTTTTCCTTCTGTCAAGTTCAGTGGAGGGTGCCACAGGCTGACCTGACTTTGGAATTTTTTTCAGTAATAATAACTTTGCACAGAAAGTTAAAATATGCTAAATTGGCTTAGTTTACTAGTGTGCAAGCTATTATTGATACATTTTTAATAAAAAAATCATTCTGTAATTCTCATCAAAAAGCCTACACTTTACTCTAGAGTTTAGATCTATTAATTATATTTCTTGATCTAGAGATCAAGTACTAGATTCTAGATCTAGATCTAGGTATATCTAGATCTTTCTAGATCTACTCAGATCTAGTTAAACAATAAACAAGTTTCAAACCTTTTCAGGATCAGCAACCATCATGTGCATTTCGAAGAATACTCCCGGTAGTTTGGGACGTAAACATTTTACAACAGGATGTCCGAAAGTTAAGTTAGGCACAAAATGTCCATCCATAACATCCAAGTGAAGATAGTCAGAACCAGCATCCATCAACCGTTGACATTCAGCAGCCAAATTCGATA
This sequence comes from Physella acuta, assembly GCF_028476545.2. Lineage (NCBI taxonomy): Eukaryota > Metazoa > Mollusca > Gastropoda > Physidae > Physella > Physella acuta. The sequence continues at coordinate 54,931 of NW_026732338.1, forward strand.
GATCTGCATTGAGAATAGATGGAGCTAATCGACAAGAACATCCATTGGAAAGCGCCATGTTTGTTTAATAGTTATTAAATCTAGAGTGCTCTCCCCTTGTTTTTTCCGGTGAACGGAAAAAAAAGTCAAAGGAAAAATAAAACAATAAAAGTCACTGTTTTTGCTAGGAAAAAAAGTCGCAGAAATAAAGTCACAGTGGAAAAATTTTATCGGAAAAAAAGTCACAGAAATAAAGTCACAGAAAAAAAGTCACAAAAATCTTTTTAGAAATATTTTGATTTATTTGTTAAGAATTGTAACATTTTGTATTTGTATTGTGGGTTGTTTTTTTTTTTTTTGATAGCATAAATTATTTATAGACGTTAAAAGCATTAAGGCTTATAACAATTGTAAGTAAAAATACTCTAAGATAATTTACACAACAATCTCAAATTTTGTTACGTATTTAGTTAAATACGCGGTAGAAAAGTTAATTATAAAAGAAATTTAGGCACATCGTGTTTTGCTTATGTTTTGCCGTAGGCTATTCTCTGGTCGGCCTCTCCTCAGTATAATGGGTATTGTCCGAACATATTTTGTTTTGTAGACGTTTTGCGTCAATGACAGCCTTTGAACCTTGTCGGCTTTCTGTTTTGATCCTACATTTTGTTATGTAATGAGCGCATTGGCGTAGGCAGGGGGGGGGGGGTTAGGTGGGTCATAACCCCCTCCATTGACCCCTCAGTATATAGAATAAGTATGAGGGGGGGGTGCAAATCGAAAGTTTGAGTGGGGGTGCAAATCGAAAGTTTGAGGGAGGGGGGGGGGGGTGCAAATCGAAAGTTTGTCCCCGGGTAAAAATTGGACCCCCCCCTTGAGACAATCCTGGATACGCCACTGAATGAGCGTGATAAATGTGGGCGGTAAAGGTGGTTGAACTAAACATAACTATTGTTGTGATGAGTTGAGGGCAGCAAGTCAGATGAACTTACCATTTCACGGTAATTTAATGTTAGTATTTTTAAAAAAAACACGATGAAAACTATTAAATGCTATTAATCTTATGTTTAACATAATTACAATCTACATACTGCATACTAAATATTTTTAGATGAATTATAAAAATTACTATGCGTATACAACCTACACACATTACATTAAATTAATCCTAAGTTAATTTGCACTCTCTTAATATTTAATACATAAAAGTATTAACAAATGTCATGCAAATATACATTTGTGACTTTTTTCCTGTGACTTTTTTCCTACAATCTTTTTCCCCCCTCCCTCTTTCTCATAATGCTGAGTACCTTAAAACGGCTTTCCCCCCTTGTAATCCCCATCACCACCCGTAGGCCTACCCAGAACTCTCGATGTAACTGCTCAGTCTACCTGCTCCCACATCTGCGTGAGCACTTCCATTGGACAAAAAAAACCCAATTTCATTGAGCTACTAATTATAGAATTAACATGTGTAAATACATTTATTTTATAAAGCCTTGTTGACATGTCATTTTTTAAAAATATCTCGGCCATATATTAAACGGGTTCCTGGCAAAAAAAGGCAGATTCTATAGATGTAGCTACTTATGAATATCCAGTTGTTTTTAATTCAGCCTATAGACCCTAATCCTTAACATACAATATTCTGTCTAAGTAGACCTATACTATATATAGTTCAATGAGGGCTAAGAAAAAGCAGCAACATTGACCATTAACATTTCTCCTTGCTTTAAATTGACTGACACAAATTTTGATCAGCTTATTATCTTCAATGGAATGGAATATCTTATAATTACCTAATGGTTTCACACATGATGTTATCTACTTACTAGCCAGCTCTCAATTTAAACATTTATCTTTTAAATTTTTAAAAATTTTAAACGGTAGGATATTTTAGAAGTTATTTCTTGCTGATTTCTTTGATACTGATTAGATGGAACAGTAATAACATTTTATCTGATACATATTTCTAAGCATGATAAATAAAAAGAATCACACATTTATCCTTCATGTATTCACTTACCAGCCCAATACTAAAAAAAGAAAACGATTCTTTTTTAAGCTTTGAAGAATTTTACTTTATTTTTCAAAACTAGCTCCAGAAAACCAATACAAATGGTAAATATCATTCATTGTTTTATTTTGATTTTGCTCTGCTTAAAGTACATATTTTAAAATATTAGCGCTTAAATTTTTCATTATTGTAATAAAGTAAAGAAATGGCAAACTTTTCAACTGATATTACAACTAATTAGTTACCAATACTAAAATATTCTTCAAACTGTTGCATTGATACAAAGAAAAATGTAAGCAAAGAAATAAATAATTCATACAACAAAAATGGTGACTTCAAGATATTTCTACCCGTCATATTTAGTCAACTAACATATTTTGCTGTATTTCAGAAATAATAATCAACAAGAAAAAAAAATCATATAAAAATATTTCAGATTCAAAACACATGATTTGTAGTAAGTATTTTAGTGTAAGTTTTGCTTGTATTATTATTAAGTACATGAAATGTTGTCACAATGCCTCTCCATTAGACATGTACTACTATTAAAAAATAAATAAACTAAAAAATATACAATTCTAGTTTACCGGGATGAAAGCTTTAGCAGATTGGTGACATATAAAGCACAACATTGGTAGGGAGTGTTTTATCATTTTCTCACATTGTTATTTATTTTACCATATATACTGATGCAACTCTAAAATGATAAAAAGTGAAAATTACTCTGAACATCACTCTTGTTTAGCTTCAACCTTTGACCAGAGACTAATGTTGTACAATTGTTGGAGATTAAAAGGGCAACAATGTTTCTTCAACTGAACATTACAAAAATGAAATAAAGCATACATCAGCAGCAAACAATATTGAAGCAGAAAATCAACACAGGGACTTCAGCTAAATGATTTTACACTGGATAAAACATCATTTCAGCATCATTATCCCATATTAAGTAACACTAATAGCAGTAACAGCAGCCAGCAGTATAAAATAAAACTAACATACAACAAAAGAAGGAAGTCAGCATTAAGTGACATTACCCAGTGGGTGATAATGTCTCAATTAACACGTCATATTCCCTCACATGCTGAATGTTCGTCATTAAATATTAATTAAAACTTTTCATTTTATGCATATAGTAAGGAACATTATTTGTATTTGAAGAAAATACTTTTTAATATAAATAAAAAATAAAATTAACTTTCATGGTGCCAACATAACAAAGCGTTTAAGTAAGTTAAATTTCGTTGTTTGAATTATATTTTTTTAGTTCTGAGGTTTAAAAGGTTGAATATGTTTTTCCCATTCCTGCTTGAAGCCTATAACAGATGAAACAACTCCAGTCAGTGCAGAAAAGCCAGGGCTGACGTAACTTAATCCACCCAGAGGGATAAATAGGTCACAGAAGTCTCGCCAGAAATTCATGCGCACAGAATGCATCTCAATCTGAAAAATAATTTCACAACTTACTGATTCCATAAAGCTAGAAATAAAAAAGGTTGAGGGTTACAATCTGAACTTAAATATAAACTAGTTGATACATTTTTTTAACCACTAAATGACCCACTTTCTGAAATCACAATAAAGACCAAACAGAAACAAGAAAAGACTATAATAGTGTAACTATTTCATGAAGTTTACCTGAAGTTTGTCTGATATTTTGGCATCTTTCCCAAACTCCTTGCGATGTCTGTGTAGCTTGTTCTGAACACCCTGCAACTTAATCATATCAGCAATGCTGGCTGTTGTCAAGGCAATTAGCCAAGCTCTTAAAGACCACTGGTTCCAAAATATTTGATCCACCTAATTGTAAAAAAAAGAACTGTCAACTTACAAATTTAAAATAGAAGCAACTGATAAAACATTAATTTTAAAAACTTGGAAGTGTTAGGAAACAATACAAAATAGGCCGATGCTAGCCGGAAAAAGATACGCATGCGCATTGGAGAGAAACTACGACTTGCCATCGCGGTGATGTTTTCAATGGTACTGCGCATACATGTGTTTACAACCGCAGAACCCTAACACCAACCCTAATCCTATCCCTAACCCTAATTCTAGCCCTAACCCTAGCCATAGTTCACTGCGCATGCGCAGAGCTATCTTTTGCCGACTAAGTGGAGAAAAATCTTCTTCCGAGTAGTCACTTCGTACAAAATATTACACGGTCTATTAATGACTTTCAGGCTGACCAACATTTAAGTCCTAATCATGAAATAAACTGTGTCTAAAAACACTTACATTAACAAGACCAACTTTACTAAACCAAAGTAAATGGTCAATGAGAAGCCAGAGAGCTTTCATGACTTGTGATGTAAAAGTCAGCAGTCTCATGCCCAGCTCAGGGATGGAGAGAGCATCAGAAGCTTTGTGGGCCAAGTCAATGCAGTTACCTAGACGAAATACTGGACACAAACAGTTTTATTTGTTATTTTCTTATTACGATCTTACTGCTCTAGTTTCTTAGCAACAATAATTAGGTTATAAATGGTAATTACAACCGTTTTTATTCATTATTTTCTTATAACAATCTTACTGCTCTAGTTTCTTAGCAACAATAAGTACTTTAAGTAGGTTATAAATGGTAATTACAAACAGTTTTATTTGTTATTTTCTTATAACAATCTTACTGCTCTGGTTTCTTAGCAACAATAATTAGGTTATAACTGGTAAAGACCTTAAAGATAAATGAATTTAGCTACAAAGTTATCAATTAAGGAATTCAAACTTTATGCGGTTACAGAGTAGATAAAACAACAACATTTATGTAGATCTATGTAATAGCTCATGGCTGGTGTGGTCTCCCAACCTAGCAATGGTACCCATCAGGACATGGTAAAACCAGATGTCCCTGATAGGTTTGCTGGAGCAGAGATCTTGGCACTGAAGTCTCACAGACTCTACAAGCCATCAAACATCTGAAGGACTTGAGAGGTTTTCACAGTGCAGTGAAATCAACTCCCGACACTTCAATAAAAACCTTTTCCATCTAACTAGCAGTCAACAGGGTTTAATGGGGAATGGCTGGCACAAATCCCTAACTGCCCTCTTTAAAAAGTTCATTCATTTGGTTTATGATCCTAACATTGGGTATTATCTCATAAACTTTAAAAAATAAACAAAAAATGTACAATAAAAAAGTGAAATGAACTCACACTTGCGAGACAAGCCTAAGGCACCCTCCAGCTTCCTTAACCTTGTGATTACTCCCCCTTTAACATCAGGAGAGCCGTAAGTTAACTGCCATAAGATCAGACGAGAGCCATACTGTACAAATCTGTTGATGGGGTAACAACAGTCAATAAATTAAATGAGAAGTTAAAATCTCAACAAACATGAAAAATAAAAAATACACCAGAGGAAATCATCAAATATAAATAATAAAAAAAAAAATAGATGAAATCATAAAATATAAATAATCACATTAAATAGAAACATCAATAGGGCAGAGTGTGGTAAATTTGCTCATACAATGCATACTGGGGTTGGTGTGGTCAGGCTGGTCAAGCTCATGGTTGCTAAACTGAAAAGGCCAGAGTTCAAACACCAAGCAGATGAGGCTTGATAGCTGGGGACAACAACCCTTCTAGAAGGGTAAATTCAGAAATCAAACTGGAGCCCCTTAGGTGATTGTATTACCAACTCTGGTTTCTTTTTGGTAGCTCCTGTGACACAGCTGATGCCAAGTTGTATGAGTAGCACCTTTCTCTTGAGTCCATTTGCTATGTGAAGGGGGGTACTAATACATGGTGACATTTGGCTCAGGACTTGCACCTGATTCCAACCAATCATCAATCAGACTAGGAGCCATTTATTTATTTACAATGCATAAAGCAAACAAGCAGGGGCAACTACAGAGCTAGAATTAACTTTCCAGTGTATGTAACATGGAGAGTGATATGAAATTTGTGAAGAGATTAGTGGCTGTTCATTTGTAACAAATTAGTTACAGACAGCAACTTAACACTGAATAGTTTCATGAATTACAGAGTTATTGGGAGCAGATGACATCTAATAATCTGGGCAAAAACTGTAATTTATAAAAACGTCTTCACAAAAACACAACAATGATAGAGCTTCTCATATGTTCCTATTACAATATTTGGACTGCATCTTTATTGTGTGTACTAACAATTAAGTTTAAAAAAAATATTTCTCTAGTATGAATTTCAATAAAACATTTTATGTTGTAAGAATGTGAGAGTACTGGGAAGTTCTCTGCCTAACTTGCACTTGTCCTACCATACAAATAAAAAAAAATAAAATAGCTTATTTTTAAATGAAAAAATATTTCACAACACTTTTAATACACTTATCAGTGCTAACCTTGACCTTCAGGTAAGATAAATGAATTTGTTATCTCACTTGCAAGCAGAAAACAGACAATTCAAACTGACAAACATGGTAGTCTCAAACTTTATCACCTACAGACAGCTTGAATTAAAATGGTTGAGTAAAATCTTCAGAGGGAATTTACGTTGATCATACTTTAAATTAAAACTATAATACCTAAAACAACTATGATACTTAAGTATATAGAATCACTGCATTGATTTTTAGGTATGTGACCAAATAAGTTTTTCTTTATCTAGGAAACAAATATAAAAGATTACCTAATATATTTGCTAATTAAAAGAATCAGTAATCATGTTTATTAAATAACAATAGAAAAATGTTAAGAGTAAGAAAAGTAAATAACTGGTCCCTACTGATGGAAAAAAAATACACTTTACACAGTTAAAGTATACTTGACCTTTTGAAGTCAAGTATTATAGAATATTTTTGCTGGTTGTTTTATAAGAGCTTTACATGGTGAACTATGCCTCAGATAAGGATAGGCTTGAACCAAACTAAGAATGTGGTAAGATCAAAGGATGAGGGGAGGGTTTAAAAGTTCACAGAGTTAAAAAAAAAAGTAAATAATTGGTTCCTACTGATGGAAAAACATACAGTTAAAGTATACTTGACCTTTTAAAGTCGAGTATTAATGAATATTTTTTCTTTTTTGTATTATAAGAGCTTTACCTGGTGAACTATGCCTGGGATGGGGGCATAGGCTTGAACCAAACTAAGAATGTGGTAAGATCAAAAGAGGAGGGTTAAAGGGTTCACTGAGTACCTTTATCAGTACATCACCTAAAGTATGGTGAGGGAGGAAGGTGTGTCAGACAGACAGCTGTGTAAGTGGTGAAGAAAATCACATCTCACGCGTTGGAGGACAGTTTTAGACTTTAGAGTCAAACTAAGCTTTTGAGATTAACCTCGACTTGCTGCTTCAGTAAACAAGAGAACACGGATTAAGCTAAGCTCTCCTAAGCATGTCATTTTACAGCAGTAAATGTGTAATGTCAAAACCTTTAACTTTAAGTTACAGCTAAAGAAAACTGATATTTACTTATATTAAAACAATGAAACTTAGCATTGTAATTGTACTAATAACATTATTGTTTCAGAACAGCTAGATTAATGGTACAAGTTTGATGTACATTCACTAGGCACTGTTAACTAAGCTAGACTACAAATCTGGGTTATTAGGGCAAAGTTTAAAGATTATTTATATTTTCCTTTATTGTTGAAAGTACTTTTTGATATGAAAAAAAAAACAACTAATTTTTCTAAAGTATAAGAATATATGAGAGTAAAAATGCTTGACTAAAGTAATATAAAATCTTTGACTGATACATGGCCACACATTTTTATACTGTTCCCGTATTATCAATGGTCTCATTCACACTACTAACCAGGCTCTATGTGATAAAAGTTTAACCCAATGTTGATACTAATGATAGTACTTCTTTCTTGGCTATTTTGAGATTCATTTTTTTGAGATTCATTTATAATGGTTTTAAACTTCTGATTAAAATGACATACATGGTTCAAAGATATGACCTGAGAAGATCAAGCTTTAAGGACCTTTTCCTGTTGTCTCTAAATAATTTTCTTTTTAAAAACTAGAACGTTTATTATTAAACAAGTTAATTAAAAAAGTCTAGTGACATTTATGCGCAATTTCCTTATGTTATCTAAAAATAGCTCTGACGTATAATGCATTCAAGCTAGAAGTACGATCGGTTTGTAGGTGTTTATGTAATTTTAAAATTTGTGCCCGAACGAGAGGATATTTTTGAAAACTTTCTTCGGTAATATTGTTCTAAATTATGGCAGGAATTGATTGGTACATGTTTCAAGTCGCTAAGTGGTCTGGTTGCCGAGATATGGGCAAAAAACTGCATTTTTTCGAGGTTTTTTGGCTTTTCCGGGAAATACATGAAAGAAACCCGGAATTTTTATGGCCTATGCTCATCCTCGTAACTTGCTTAACATAATTGCTTTTGGAACTAGTCATCGATATTGCTTCGTTGAGGAGGAGATACGACTTAAAGCTGCGGACACACATCCATCCATCCATTCATACATCCAGAAATGACGGGTTAATAAATGCAATTCTCCAGAATGGAAATTGCGCTAAAAATTGAATAGGCTTAGATTCTCTATGTCCTAATTTTCCTTGAAACATTTACTCTAAAATGATCGCTACACGGCATGTTGTTTTATAACCTTAAACTTTATCAAGTCCAGATAACTTTCACTGAAACTCCACAACTACAGCAAACATACTGACTCAACAAGAAATAATGAATTATTTTTTTTACAAAGGAATTTTATTCATTTCATTTTAAGAAAATATTGCCTAAAATTTGTAAAAGAAAAACATCCATAACAGTTAAAAAGTAGTTTCATACATAAAATGAATAATAAAAGATTGAAATTGTGTGTTGACTGAACTGCTTAGCCTTATTCACCACCCCCTCCCCACATTAATACAAACATTGTAGCATATTATAACCAATTTTACTATTTAAAATACTACATAGATTCTAGAATCTACCACATAAGTAAATTTTTTGGTAATCTATCGTTTTAGGTACGTAAAATCGCGCACGGCTAGTAATGTCCGAAAAAGTTACCTCATTATCAAGGCTTTGATAGAAGTATATTGTGATATATTTGTGTCAAATATTATAGATAAATGAATAATAAACCTTAATCAATGGCTAAATATATCAATATTGGCAAGAAATTAACTTTAAACAGCAGTGTTTGCGAGCAGGATTTGCTATATAAAAAGCGGCCATCTGTAAGTTAGAGTGGCTTCCCCTGAATCTTGCGCTATAAGTTTATTATAAAAAAACACAAAAAAAACAAGATGGCTGCTATAGTAAATGAGCATGATTGCATCTGTTGGAAACATCGCTAGTCTTTATTTATTACTGAAAATTTTTAATTCAATTGTTTAAAAACAGGTACATAAATGAAACAATAAACAAGGAAATATTTTCGTATTTTTCAAAACATAAATCATCCTCAAAATGTGAAATAATTATTAAAATCTAAGGAGTCACCTGTTTTTCACATTACTAGTCGCAGGCGATTTTACGTACCTAAAACGATAGATTACCCATTTTTTATATATATTAGCCAGTCTAATTATTAATTATAATTATTAATAATAGGCCTAGTCCTAAAAAAATAGTAAAATTACTACACATTAGACTAGTACATCTTATGATCTTAGTCTTAGTAGTATAAAGCAGATAATTATTAATAATTAAATAATTAAAGCCCATCTATTAATAATTTGCTTAGGCCTAATTATTAGATCTAGTCTATAAGACTATAAGACTATCAGACAATAGAATTCTAGAAAACTTAAAACATTTAAAAGTAAAAAAGTGCATACCGAAATATTTTATCCCTAGCTGCAGTGTGAGAATTAAAAATCATTAAATTTTTCGACAGCGATGACATGACAGCAGTTGCAAACGCACATCAGACACCAATATTATTTCAGTTGTAAATTAAAAAAACAGAAGATACTAAACCGAAAACATTAGGCAAACGCCACTGATCGTCAGATATCACATTTTATTCCACAAAATTTCGTTGTCACTATCACCAAGGTTTGGACTACAGCTGCTCCTATTTTTATTATCGGTTATGTTTATCTTACATTAGCAAGACAGGTAACTCTCTATTAATTTTACTTTGCATAGACTGCCGTAGACCTAGACATGAAAGCTGAGATAAAGAAATAGATCTAGATCTAGAATCTAGATTTAAGAAGAAAAAAGTAGAGCACATTGAAACTCACACAGCAGACACCCCTGTCTCGATAAATCTAAATCTTCTAGGGTAACAGTACACCAAATAAAAAGTCTAGTTCTAGTTTTACTAAATGTAATCAAGCTCAGAATGAAAGTGTTAAATATAAAAATCTGGCACAGAACATGGATCTACCAGCTCTTACATTTCATATAGATCTATGTTGTCATGTAGTATTTATTATTAAAATATGCGATTCTGTTTTATTTAAACGTCCTCCTCCTTGTTCTTAATAATATGTCTATAAATGGAGAAATCATACAACAAGAACAATATCGTAAACTAATCTACAGCTAGATTTGGCAGTCGCTAGAGTTGTCTGCCTTTACAGTTGTCTGCTTCTACAGCTGTCTGCCTCTACAGTTGCTGTTGGATCCAGTCGTAGTAGGCGCTGACGTCAGTATACACGCCGGGGTAGTTGGCCCTAGCGCAGCCTTGACCGTAGGAGACGACCCCAACAGCCACCCAAGTGTTGGTCGCAGAGTTCAGACAGAACAGGGGTCCTCCTGAATCTCCCTGAGATCAAAATTCATGAGGTTAGACAGAGACAGATGGTGAGGTGTGCAGATCGCACAGAGTGACACAAGCAAAAAATAGCAAAATTTACAGAAAAAAAAACGTTTTGCCAGTTTGCTTAATGGTTAATTAACATTTAATAGTCTTTACATTTTTAGGTAGAATTTTAGAGCCCTCTAAATGGCCTGCCCCCGCCCCCCCCCCCCCCCCCACATTGCGGGATCTGGCGGTATTGTAGTTCCGCACCCGGGTCACACTATATTGAAAAACTGCACATCAATATATAATTCGATGCTTGGATGTGACTACTATGTAACCAGTAGCGGATTAGGATTTAAGGGGGGGGGGGGGTGGCTAAGAGGACTGCAGCAGGGGCCCCGATTTCGAGGGGACCCACTTTACTGCTAAGTTGTTGTTTTTCACTAGAAACTAAGTTTTTAATGTGTTTTTTTTTTTCAAATATCAACACGTGCAAACACTTTAGTATAAATACCAGCTGTCATCACCTCCGGCCCAGGCATTGTTTATATAAAGCGGACTCTCCCCTCAAATAACATAGTTCACTTATGACAATAAAATCCTACTTCCGGTCACCGGATATTACTCAAAATTTGACAGCAACCAGACGGTACTTCAGCTATCGGCATTTTAGAAACCAGAAATAGACTAAATTACCACTTTCGGATGTCGCAAATTACTTTAAGTATAAGATCTTACACCTATATATGAAATTGTGTATACCTAACTGAAATGGTATTCAAGTTATCTTGTTCCCACAGAAATAAAGTCCCACTTCTGGTTACCGGAAATCGTTCGAAAGTTATTTATGTGAAATCTCGACGTACCGAACAAGCATCAACTCCTCCTGTGGTTTCACCAGCACAAAGCTGTCTGGTGGGGTCAGTGAAGTAGTCCTGGCCAGCTAAAGGAAATTGGGCGTAGCAATCTTCACCTTGGTAGGTTGTTATCGATGCTGTCTGCAGTGTTGTGGGTGGCAGAAAAGCATTTTCTAGGAAATTAACAATACCAAGTGATGATTAAGTCAAGTGCTCTCAAAAGATACGACTGGGTATGGATGCTTGTTAGCTCATAGATGTATTCAATACATGTTCTAAAACAAACTTATATAGACAGAGTGTGACCTACTTAGGTCGAGTCAGGTTCTATTTTTATTTTGACATTGTATGATACCTTATATGGAGTGATTGTGCAACAACCGGAAAATTTCCACTGACTTATTAAGGGGTCTAAGATATAGAAATTTTCCATTAAGATCTGATTGAATGATTCTAATCAGATGACTACCCCATAGCTCAATGGCTAGGATCTCGGCGCGCCACGGCGGCGGCCGAGTTTCGAATACTCGGTGAGAAACTGAGTAGAGTCTATGGTGCCTAGTGGTCTAGTGGCTTAGAAACTCGGCTGGCTGCCGAGTAATGTGGCATAGTGGTTAGGAACACCACTAGTGGCCTAGTGGTTAGAACCACGTAAAGTGTCACACCATAGGAAACACAACCAGCACGATAACAGTAGCTCAAGTGGCCTTGAGTGATCTGTGAGTCTCCATTTGAGACTTGTCGCAGGCAGTTTATCTTGACCTGGCAGTCTACGAGGCAGTTTTACCTTGATCAGGCAGCCGTCCATATTGTCCAGCTATAGACTCTGACCATTTGAACGTGAGAGTACTTAAGACCTGTGTGTGCCTTGCTTTCTTCAGTTGATTTAGTCTTCTAGTATAATATTACTTGTCGCTAAGTAAGTCTTGAAGATATAGCAGTGTTGTGTGGCCTGTAGCTGTTCTTTAGACAGTGTAGAAATCTGTGATAGTGTTTTTTTCCTGCATTTTGTAAGTTGGGTTTTTGATATTTTATACATTAAATATTTTATCTAGTTCATCTTTGTGTTCTGCCACAACTGTGTTCGCTGATTAAAAGGTCGTATGTAGATTGGATGAGTGTTAATTACAATAGTATCACTAGCTTCCCTAGACATTAAATTCGAGCCCTAGTGTGTCGTTGTGTTAAGTGTTCATCCACTTAGGCCGTAAGGCATTTGCATATGACCCCGAAAAATGAATCCGGGGACGTTCTCCTTCTATTTGGCTGATAGATAGGTTAAAGTTACAAAGTGGGGGCCCGTCCGGGATTTAATCTGTCGTTCCAGTTGTTGGTTATATCAGTTGAATACTAAGGTTAGTTGGATTTAGTTGTTTTTATATCCAGTAGCGCAGTGTTCTTACAACGCGCGCTCAGGCTAGAGTATCTAGGTCAAATAAGCAGACGTGTCACGTCCTACATTTAGAGGTCAGGTACACGGCCCAACGCTGTGTATTAATTTAAAGAATCTAGGCTTGTTGTGATTTTCAAGTTAGTGTTATGGAGTCTTTTTTGGCTAATCCTACTTTTGAAGATGTAGAAAAGTTGAGTAGAAAAGTTTTGGTTAGTGTTGTTAAGGAATTGAAATTGGATTATTCTGTTACGCAGAAATCAGAGGTGTTGAGAGATAAAATTGTTGTTCATTTCATTAATGAAGGAGTATTTGATGAAAGTTTGTTGGCGGATGTGTTACTCCGCGAGGAGAAAACTCTAGAGAAGGTAGAATTAGAAGCTAGAATTGCTTTAGAGAAGGAGAAAGTTGCTTTAGAGAAGGCTTTAAAAGAAAAGGAGTTTGAAACTAAAATTGCTCTAGAGAAGGAGAAAGTTGCTTTAGAGAAACAGGAGATAGAGGCTAAAATTGCTTTAGATAAGAGGAGGTTGGAATTAGAGTTTGGTCAAGTTAGTGATGTTACTTCTCTGGTAGATCCAAAAAAGTTGTCGGTAGGGCAAGTGATTGCCAAATTTGGGAAGTTAGTTCCTAAATTTGATGAAACAGATTTGGTCGTTTTCTTTAACTCGTTTGAGAGTTTAGCGAAGACATGTGAATGGCCCGAAACTTCCATTACGGCTTTATTGAGCTCTGTCCTTACTGGGAAAGCTGCAAAAACATACCAGGCACTCTCTCACGACGTTCAAAATAACTATAGTTTGGTCAAGACTGCCATTTTAAAGGCCTACGCACTGACGCCCGAGGCCTATCGGACAAAATTCCGAACACTCCGCAAGTTACCCACACAATCATATGTGGAATTTCTCTTTGAAAAGGAGAAAATATTCTCAAGGTGGCTACACTCTGAAGAAGTTTCTGAGTTTGAGAAACTCAGGTCTCTTATCCTAAGGGAAGAATTCCTATCGTCCCTGCCTGAAGAGATACGACTACACATACTGGATAACAAGATAATTGACATCCAGAAGGCTGCTGAGTCGGCTGACACATATATGTTGGTGCATAAGAAACCACCAGTGTCAGGAAACCGCCTCAACCCCGTGCTTCCCCTTTTTGGCAGCAATCCTCCTGTTGGCCAACACGTGAAGGCATTACAGTCCAGAGAGAAACCCAGATCAACTCTCAATCGTCGAGCAGTATGCCAGTTCTGCAAAAGACCTGGTCATCTTGTCAAGGACTGTTACAAACGTCGTCAATATAACAGAGAGGTGGTGCGTACTTCCGCGCACTATGCTCTATCCCCTCAAGCAGCCAGTTCAACTATGAACTCTAGAATTCTAAAGGACTCTAACCCTAAGTGTCCGCAAGAAGGTAGTCAAGTCTCCACACATTATGTGCAGTCACATTTTGACTGTTCTCGCCACCATCCAGTTTCTTCCGAGTCTACCGATCTCGAGGGATCGAGAAAAGTTGACTTTTCATCTTTTATTGCCGAAGCCATCATTAGCAAACCAGGTGATCCGTTGTCTCAGCGGAATATCACCGTTCTAAGAGACACAGGAGCGTCACAATCACTCCTTTTGAAAAGTTCAATGGACATTTCACCAGAGACGAACACCGGAAGGATTTCCATTATCCAGGGAGTAGGGACGAAATCTACTGTCGTCCCTCTACACAAGTTTGCCCTGAAACATCATCTCGTCGAAGGTGAGGTCATTTTAGGTGTGATAGATAGTATTCCTGTCCCAGGAGTACACCTACTTCTAGGGAATGACCTTGCGGGAAGCAAAGTATACCCCTGTACGGTTTCAGACCCTTTGTCAACAGTTCCAGATAATGATTATGAACTGTATCCTGCATGTGCGGTGACAAGAAGCCAGACCAAACAATTGGCTGACACAACGTCTGAACCACACCTACCATCATCGTCAAGAAATTCGACTCCCAAACTGGAGTCTATGCTTCCAGAAAACACAAGTCTGGGCTTACCCCTGAGGATATCTCAGGAAGACATCATTAAAGCTCAACAAGTCGACGCGGAACTCAAAGCAACGGTCGAAAAATCTCTATCATCTGACGATGGAGAATATTTCTCCGAGAACGGCCTCTTCTTTCGTCGCGCTATACCAGTGATTGCCTCACCAGCCGAACCATGGTTGGGTAAAAACCAGCTGTGGATCCCTCCACCTTATCGGCATGAAATACTTAAGCTGGCACATGACCATCCAATGTCAGCGCACCCAGGTGTCACTAAAACGACGGCGAAGATCAAAGAACTGTTCTTTTGGCCCAAAATGAGAAAAGATGTGTCGCGTTACTGTAGAAGTTGCACGAACTGTCAGTTGGCCGGAAAGCCAAACCAGACAATTCCTAAGGCCCCTTTGAGTCCGATTCCTGTATTAGAAGAACCTTTTTCTAAAATCGTCATGGACTGTGTAGGTCCCTTGCCTAAAACCAAGGCGGGCAACGAGTACCTACTTACCTTTATGTGTTCAAGTACCCGTTTTCCCGAGGCAATTCCCTTACGGAACATTAAGGCAAAGACTGTAGTCAGAGCCATGACCCGGTTCTTCACTACCTTTGGATTACCTAGAATCGTGCAAACAGATCAAGGCAGCAACTTCACCAGTCACCATTTTCAGGAAGCACTAGCCAAGCTAGGCGTTACCCACATCACCAGCTCAGCCTACCACCCTCAGTCTCAAGGCGTACTTGAGAGGTTCCACCAAACCCTCAAAACCATGCTAAGAACGTTCGCTAATAGTAACACCCAATGGGATGAGTCTGTTCCTTGGATTATTTTCGCCGCGAGGGACTGTGTCCAGGACTCTTTAGGCTACTCGCCTTTTCAACTTGTGTTTGGACATTCTGTCCGTGGCCCCCTGAAGCTGATACACGAACGTTGGACAGGTACCAGTGATCATCCAGTGGAAAACTTCGACGATTTTCACGTTCGACTGAAAGCCGTGTGCGAAATGGCTCACAAGAACTTAAGAAAGGCCCAAGTTAGAATGAAAGGACTGTATGATAAGAGTTCTTGTAAACGAACATTCAATCCAGGCGACAAAGTTCTTGTGCTAGTGCCTAATCTGAACAATGCGTTATCCCTGAGATATTGTGGACCCTTTACAGTGCATTCAAAATTAAGTGATTTGAACTATGTTGTCAATACGCCCGACAGAAGAAAGAAACAGACAGTGTATCATGTTAACTCACTGAAAAAATATTATGATAATTGTAACAATGTTCATTCCACAGCTAAAATTACTTTACCTGTATGTTCAAATGTTTCTGATGATGTGATACATGATAAATTGAAACCCCCAAAATTGGTAAATTCTTCCTTTTTAGATAATTTGAATGTCCACCTTATGCATTTGTCCACAGAGAAAAGC
This sequence comes from Physella acuta, assembly GCF_028476545.2. NCBI lineage: Eukaryota > Metazoa > Mollusca > Gastropoda > Physidae > Physella > Physella acuta. The sequence goes on from NW_026732338.1 coordinate 71,260, forward strand.
CAGAGATTGTCTCAGTTATTCGAGACATTTCCCTCTATTTTTGGGGATGTCCCCAAAGAAGCGAAGGTTCCACCTCATGATGTAGACGTAGGTGACGCAAAACCCATTAAACAGCACCCCTATAGAGTTAACCCGGAAAAAGCTGTTTTGATAAAAGATGAAATTGATTATATGCTCAAGAATGATATCATTGAGCCCAGTTTCAGCAACTGGAGTTCCCCATGTCTCCTAGTACCGAAAGACGGAGGATCTTTCAGGTTTGTGACCGACTTTAGGAAGGTAAATGCGCTCACCAAAGCTGATTCCTATCCATTACCTCGGATAGAGGACGTTATTGATAAAGTTGGTCAAGCTAAGATAATTTCCAAAATTGATTTACTTTCAGGATACTGGCAAATCCCCTTATCTGACCGTGCAAAAGAAATATCTGCTTTTGTAACCCCTAATGGTTTTTATAGATACAAACGTATGCCCTTTGGTATGCGAAATGCTGGTCAAACTTTCCAGAGGGTCATTAACTCTGTCATTGCTGACATAGACCAATGTGAGGCCTACATAGATGATATAGTTGTATTTTCTAATACTTTTGAAGAACATATTGTTCAATTGACTAACCTTTTTAGAAAATTGTCTGAAGTGAATTTTACTGTAAACTTACATAAAAGTGATTTCTGTAAAGCTTCAATTACCTATTTGGGTTATCAAGTGGGAACGAACCAAGTTCGGCCCATTGAAGCTAAAGTAGATGCTATTGTAAGGTTACTTCCTCCCAAAAATTGTAAAGAGATCAAAAAGTTCCTTGGGATGGCTGGTTACTATAGGCGGTTCTGTCAAAACTTTTCAGCTATTGCTGAACCTCTTACTGCATTATTGAAAAAGGGTGTTGAATTTGAATGGTCCAATAAATGTCAAGAAGCTTTTTTAACCATTAAGTCATTTTTATCAAATGCTCCTGTTATGGCTGCACCAAATTTTAGCAAGCCCTTTAAACTTGCCATTGATGCTAGCAACTTAGCCATTGGCTCAGTCCTATTTCAAGAAGACAACATGGGAATTGACCATCCCATTGCCTTTTTTTCCAGGAAGTTAAATGAAAACCAAAAGAATTATTCTACTATTGAAAAAGAGGCTTTAGCTTTGGTTTTATCATTACAACATTTTGAAGTCTATGTCTCTTCTTCAACCAATCCAGTCAGAGTGTTTTCTGACCATGATCCCCTGAAATTTACCTCTAAGTTAGGACAGACAAATCAAAGAATATTGAGATGGTGCTTATATTTCCAAAATTTTAATCTGGAAATTTCACACATTAAGGGTAGTGATAATGTTGTGGCTGATTGTTTGTCAAGGATGTAAAATCTTATTACACACATTGATCATGTGACACGCTTTGTGGTTCATTAGGACCATAAACAGGTTTTGTTTGAGTGTCACTCATATGAAAATGAGTGGTGTGAGTTAGAATTTTTCAAAATTCCAATCCTGTTGAATATTTTGTTTATTTTCAGGTGAACCTTAATTAAAGGTGGTTTTTGATTCTATGTAATCTTTTATAATAATATGTCTCATATGACTCAGTTGATATTGTAGCTAGTCATTGAAATAAAGGTCTTACCCTGGCGGGTTTACCACTTTTAATATCCTCATGGAAATATTGTAATACCCTTTTTTTGAGGGATTTTGATGTATAATTACCTTTTGAAGGGTTACTCCCCTTTCACCAATTGTAAAAGTTGGAGTTACTTCCCTTTTATGTTCAGGGATATTTTCATCTGGTATTATGATTTTGATTGCCTACATTTGTAAAACAATTTTTTTTATTCCATTGCCAGATTGGTTCCTTATGTATGTTTTGTGGAATCTATCTGTCACTTCCAAAAAGGGAGGGGATGTGACCTACTTAGGTCGAGTCAGGTTCTATTTTTATTTTGACATTGTATGATACCTTATATGGAGTGATTGTGCAACAACCGGAAAATTTCCACTGACTTATTAAGGGGTCTAAGATATAGAAATTTTCCATTAAGATCTGATTGAATGATTCTAATCAGATGACTACCCCATAGCTCAATGGCTAGGATCTCGGCGCGCCACGGCGGCGGCCGAGGTTCGAATACTCGGTGAGAAACTGAGTAGAGTCTATGGTGCCTAGTGGTCTAGTGGCTTAGAAACTCGGCTGGCTGCCGAGTAATGTGGCATAGTGGTTAGGAACACCACTAGTGGCCTAGTGGTTAGAACCACGTAAAGTGTCACACCATAGGAAACACAACCAGCACGATAACAGTAGCTCAAGTGGCCTTGAGTGATCTGTGAGTCTCCATTTGAGACTTGTCGCAGGCAGTTTATCTTGACCTGGCAGTCTACGAGGCAGTTTTACCTTGATCAGGCAGCCGTCCATATTGTCCAGCTATAGACTCTGACCATTTGAACGTGAGAGTACTTAAGACCTGTGTGTGCCTTGCTTTCTTCAGTTGATTTAGTCTTCTAGTATAATATTACTTGTCGCTAAGTAAGTCTTGAAGATATAGCAGTGTTGTGTGGCCTGTAGCTGTTCTTTAGACAGTGTAGAAATCTGTGATAGTGTTTTTTTCCTGCATTTTGTAAGTTGGGTTTTTGATATTTTATACATTAAATATTTTATCTAGTTCATCTTTGTGTTCTGCCACAACTGTGTTCGCTGATTAAAAGGTCGTATGTAGATTGGATGAGTGTTAATTACAATAGTATCACTAGCTTCCCTAGACATTAAATTCAAGCCCTAGTGTGTCGTTGTGTTAAGTGTTCATCCACTTAGGCCGTAAGGCATTTGCATATGACCCCGAAAAAAGAATCCGGGGACGTTCTCCTTCTATTTGGCTGATAGATAGGTTAACGTTACAAGAGTTATAGCCTAAACCGCTGATACATGTAAAGACAGACGTAAAACCCTACCCCTAGTTACAACGACAGACCTTCGTTACAAAGATATACTCATATTTAGTTACAAAGACAGATTTGAACTTTGTATTTTGTTCGAAAGATAAAACAGACTTAGAAGCTTATATTTAGTTACAAAAACAGATTGAAAACATCAAATTTAGTGAAAAAAAAAAGACTGAAAGCCTCACAGTTACAAAAACTGACTGAATACCAAACATTTAGTTACAAAAAACAGAACCTCAGATTTAGTTACAAAAACAGACTTAGAATCTCACCATTTGTAACACCCCAGCCAGCTATTTGACATTTCTGTCCCGATACAACTTGATATGTCGGGTCCAAACAAATGGGTTTGGCGCATGTTCTAGTTAGGTTTATAGGCGTGTCCAAAGTAAGAACGGCAATATCATTGACTGAAAGTAGATAGATCATTTCCGAGACTTTCGAAAGCTACTTGGTATATAAAAATCAAATATTAGTGATACATCACGAACATTTTAAACTTTTTAGTTTTAATGTAGCCACATAATTAAAAAAAAAACAAAATATATTTTGACATATTTGAGTTAGAATATTTATCATACGTTAAGAAAATATTAAGTTTCAAAAAATTTAAGTTTGAAATTAGTATTAAAAGTGTAAGGCTGCTCGGAAGACGAAGCAACCAGACACGAGCTGTGTTCCTCCACGAAAGCAATTATAACAGCCTCCCTTTATCCAACCCTTTTGATGTTATTTACAATAAAACAAATAGGCCTTCAAAAATAGCCATATAATAATAAACTTTTGAATGCAATGAAATTTTAAAATTACAAAGTAATTTTCATTCTTTCATAAAGCATTGGTCGCCAAAATATGTAGATTTCATGAACGGCTAATGCTTTTATTAAATAAAGCAAAATCGCTTCATTTTCTTATTTTCAGTACATTCAAAAAAGCTTATCGCTGTAAATGATTTTACACTTGTTTTATTTTCCACTTTTTAGTCATTTATTCTAAACTAAGCTGACATCACATGCAACTAAAATATTTATATTTATTTTTAAATTTAGTAATATTTTAGTTAACTTTTGTTGACTAATCTCATGTGTAATTAAATTAAAAGTGAGATATTCTTGCATTGTCATCGGAGCCGAATATCTGGAAACAAAATAACACTAAAAGTGGGTCAAAACTGATTAGCAAGATTTTCTAAAGACCAACCAAACAAACAGACATTTTTAAGTTTTCAAAATAATAATAAAAACAAAATGGACAAGGACTAGTAGGTCTACTCAATCGTTCTAGAATCTATTACTTTCAGTGTTTCTTCCAGACTTTTTTCTCCGGGGGGGGGCACTTGAAATTTTCGGGGGGGGGGGGGCGGTAGACTTTCTTCGGGGGGGGGGGCGGACACTGTTAAAAGCATATATTTTCTATATAAATTATATAAATTTCATTTCGTTCGGGGGGGGGGGGGGCGGTAAAAATTTTTCGGGGGGGGGGGGGGCTTTGCCCCCCCCCCCCCCCCCCCCCCCCCCCCCCGAAGAGATGCCTGGAAGAAACTCTGATTACTTTTAGCGTCGAAGTCAAAGGCTGGATGTACGGAGACACCAGTCGCCATGTTGACAACAAAGACTTGTTCTGTTCCCTCCACGACAGACGTATCGTACTCTCCAACTGTGGCCTGGATGCTGGTCGTCTGACTGCGATCAAGTATAAAAAGTGGGAATTATAAAATCACCATGTTCAAATATAAAGCTGGGAATTATATGATTATGTGTAACATATCTGTAAACCTAACAAGACAAGTCGACCTACAAAACACACGTAGCTGATGTAAGGATGTGAGTTGCGTCTATTATGATACCACCACAGATAGCATCATTATCCAAGGCAAGCCTGACCATCCAAGGATAAGTTTTACACGAGCCAGTGGTTATACCGCCCACTATCCTGGGCATAATTAAAAGCTTGGACGAGCTCACTTGGGATGTGGGGGTGGCGACATCGCTGATTCCACACCGAGCTATAAGAACAAAAGGTGACTTATGGATTTAGGTCAAGGTAATCCATCTTACATTGAATTTAACAAGTAATTTAAGTAAGAACAAAGATAGTTATAAACTAACATATAATTAATTTTAGAATGTATTAATAGTTTTAAAAAAATATTTTAAAAATTAAAACCTTGCAGCAAAGATTTCATAGAAGTAGAGGTAAAGAATTGTTCGAACAAAAAATACTGGAAAAAATAAAAAAAATAAACAAAAATTTGACTTACGAATAATCGCTGTTGTGGATGTGGGTTTTATTTGTGTAGTGGGTGTTGTTGTTGTGGTAGACGTCGTTGTTGTAGTGGTTGTTGTTGTTGTGGGTGTTGTTGTTGTTGTAGGTGTGGCTGTTGTTGTAGTAGGTGTGGTTGTTGTAGTGGTAGGAGTAGTTGTTGTAGTGGCTGTTGTTGTTGTAGTAGGTGTGGCTGTTGTTGTTGTTGTAGTAGGTGTGGTTGTTGTAGTGGTAGGAGTCGTTGTTGTAGTGGGTGTGGTTGTTGTTGTAGTGGCTGTTGTTATTGTAGTAGTTGCGGCTGTTGTTGTAGTAGGTGTGGCTGTTGTTGTTGTTGTTGAAGTGGGTGTGATTGTTGTAGTGGTAGACGCCGTTGTTATAGTGGGTGTGGTTGTGGTAGTGGGTGTGACTGTTGTAATGGGTGTCGTTGTTGTAGTTGTAGGTGTCGTTGCAGTTGATGTGGTTGTTATTGTTGTCGAAGGTGATGTTTGTTTAATAGTGGTAGTTGTGCGTGAGGTTGTGGTCATTGTCTGTGTCGTTGTAGTGGTACTTGTTGGTTTAGTGTTTGTGAACTTTGTAGTTGTATTTGGTTTAGTACTTGTTGTTGTTGACTTAGTTGTACTTGTTGTTGGTGGTGTAATTGTTGAATGTTTAGAACAACGTGGCCTTGAATGTATCAAACTGAAAACAAAACCCAATACGTCAATATTAGATTTAATTTAATATTTCTACAAAAGTCGTGTTTCACAGATAAATACATAGAAATAAACCATTATCTTAAATAAACCGGGAGTGATCTCCCCTAAACTTTCTCGAATATTCTAATATAACACAACGTGGGATGGCAACTCGGAATATAGACATGATTTTTGTTTACTTAAACTTTTAAAAATAGAATAAAATCTAGTAGAAATTAATTGCACACCAAGTGAACACATATAAAAAAACGCATAATAGTGCGCAATATTATTAGTACTTTTAAAATTTACATTAGTTTTTTGAGAAATCGGAAGTAGCGTAAAGTACTACTTCCGGTCAACGAAAATTACTCAAAATTTAACAGAAGGTAGAGAATTAGATCTTTTACTTACATGTGAAATTTCATTTATCTATCTGAAATAGTACTCAAGTTATAGGCTTTTGAAAAATTCAAAGTAGGAAAAGTACCACTTCCGGTTATCGGAAATCGCGCAAAAGTTGATACGGATCTACGATTTCGATAAAATACTTATATATGAAATTTCATCAACCTAGCTGTAACGGTACTCAAGTTATCGTGTTTACACACGGACACACAGACAGACAGACAGACAGACACACAGACAGACACACAGACATACGGACAAGATTGCAAAATTATGTTTTTCCGTATCAGTGAGGTGTGAAACGTCGAGATTTGTAAAAATCTCGTTTTTGTTTTTTTGCACGATTACAAGACTTTCTCTATACTTCGTATATACGAGAAAGTAAAAGTGGAAAGACCACTTTAGGCTAAAGGTTGATCTTGTATATTTAAATTTCTGAATCCTCATAATTAATTAATCGTAATATCACACAGACACCTATAAGATACAAAAATTCAGCGGAAAAAAAAATTGGACATACACATATCGAATGTTTACACTGATTCACAGTGGTAATTAGGCGCATACAGTTTTAAAACAGCATATATGCTTAAAAATGTAAGAATACGTAGGATACAGTGTTCTCAAAATTTGAACATATTTTTATATATTGTTAATCTTGCAAAGAAATATTTTCAGAACACAAACCGATTTCTTTGAAAAGTAATAAAACGCTAACAATATGTCTACTATTATTATCTAACTAGGGTACAATAATAAACTGAATTTTTTTCTTATTGTTTGGCTGGAGCGATTGTGACCAATAGGTTTTGTGACCTTTGAGAAAGAGCTGTATTTCTATCACGGACTTTAAAATAAACCGGGAGTGATCTCCCCTAAACTTTCTCGAATATCTATATATATAATTCTCTTCTTCGAGCCGTTAGAAAACAAGCTGCAACCTCGCCTTACAGACCCCTCTCTTCCTCTATATCAATATCACAACCACCCCCACCCCGCCCCCACATTGTCTGGTGAGTTGTGTTCACTCTGTTTACATTTTACAATCACAGAGACGGGTTTAGTGACGGCTATTAGGGGCAGATAATTTAGTTTGAAACGATTTTAAACTTAGAGGAGGTAACTAAGAGGAGGCTGCTTTCACGTGGGGGGGGGGGGGGTAGTGTTTTTAAGCAAATATTTTCAATGGCAGCATTGGTACTGTCGAATTCACAAATTATAAATTACTGAAAAGTAGAAAAAAAAAAACAACTAAATAGCGGCGTATGATACGCAGCGGGTCGGCTCGTTCTTATATAAAATAACAGGGGATGGGAACTCGGGCTATAGACATGATTTTTAATCCATTTTAAATACTTAAAGTTTTAAAAATAGAAAAAAAATCTCGTAGACAAATTAATTGCACACCAAGTGAACGCGAAATAAAAAAGCGCATAATAGTGCGCAATATTATTATTACTTTTAAAATTTACATTAGTTTTTTGAGAAATCGGAAGTAGCGTAAAGTACTACTTACAGTCAACGGAAATGACTCAAAATTTAATAGAAGGTAGAGAATTAGATCTTTTACTTACGTATGAAATTTCATTTATCTATCCGAAATAGTACTCAAGTTATAGGCTTTTGAAAAATTCAAAGTAGGAAAAGTACCACTTCCGGTTATCGGAAATCGCTCAAAAGTTGATACGGATATACGATTTTGATTAAATACTTATATATGAAATTTCATCAACCTAGCTGTAACGGTACTCAAGTTATCGTGTTTACACACGGACACACACACACACAGACACACACACACACAGACACACAGACATACGGACAAGATTGCAAAATTATGTTTTTCCGTATCAGTGAGATGCAAAACGTCGAGATTTGCAAAAATCTCGATTTTTTTTTTTGCACGATTACAAGACTTTCTCTATACTTCGTATATACGAGAAAGTAAAAAGCTAATATGGTACACATTAAAGTTGACATTTCACATTTTTTTACGATAAATTAAATGATGAATGACTACCACCAGTTTAAATTGATTGAAAAGATGAAAATGATAATTTTCTGAAAAAGATTGGAAACTTACGTTTTTCTCAAAAAACCAATCAACTATTTTCATACTTTAAGATTGAGTAGCTATTTTCAGACAATACATTCAATCAGTAGAGAAAGTAACGCTATGTAAATTTTATACTTTTTATTAATAACAAGTTATCTTCCAAAATAATTTAGAAAAAAAACCCTCAATTTTAAAATTGTACAACTGAATTTTTAATATTATAGAGCCCGAGCACTTATACATGTTGAAAGTTCATATTTTATTTCGTTTTATATCAATACGACTCAAAGGACCAACGATTCGAACCGTGGGAAAGAGATAACAAAAATCTTTACTGAATACGTCATGTGACATCAGTACACAGAATCCCATTGGTTATCTCACCTAGAGGAAGCTGTGACACCACAATGGCGGAAACCGTAGAGGACGTTGTTTAGCACGTAACATATGACGTCTTCCTCAGCTCTGGGGTCGTCTGGCCACGCGGGGAGTAAATTATCGAAAATAAATAATTAAAATTTGGGTTTAGGTGATACATAATAATTAAATTAACTCGAAACTATATTCGGCGAGTTAATTGATTGTACTCACAGCGATGTTGTCGTTTTCTTCTCCAAGACTGTAAAATCCCTAATCGAAGGCTTTGTTTGGTAGGTGACGTCATAATCTCTGGGAGTAAGAACAATTTAAGACTGTCTAAAACACCATAAGAGATAAGATGCGAAATACGGTGTGAGATGATGCGAGCAACTGTATGTGTCTTCGGTGACAGAAACAGGAAAAATAAGGTAATCACTGGCGCTTGTCAGCCAATGAAGACTCTTCTTAGTTCTACTTCACGTTTTAAGGTTTCTCTAACAAACTGTTTAGGGTTTTATAACATTTATTCTCTAAGAAAGAAAATGTTAACGATCATAACTACGTGTGTGACGTTATTAGCATTTATACAATGGTGTATACTCATTTCTATCATACAATAATAAACCAAACGCCTTTGGTCTAAGTTCGTGGGTTAGATAGACATTAGTCCTGGGAGTTAAATATCCAACAAAATATTTTTTTAACGAAAATCTTACAACAACAATTTTTCATCTTTTCAAGAACAAACGTCTATCTATATATTTCTTATATGAATAACATAAAGGTCAATAGTCTGAAACAAAATTATGGTTTAGTTATCAACTTATGTGCTCTTTAACTAAGTAATAAGAAATTTAAATAATTGTACAACGTTTGGTGTTAGTTATTTTAAAAAAATTAAAATATCTTTTTATAATTTATAAGATTTAGTTAATTTAGAACTTTAATGAAAATCTACACTACACCGGTATGTTAAATACGCACGACTAATTATGTTAATAAAGAAATATTAATTTTACCGTGGACCATATTTTGGAAGATTATTGTCGTATCATTTGACGTCAGGTTAGCCGAGCTTACAAACATCATGGCTGAGATCGCAGCGTCCATTTTCTCTCTGGATAAATGTTTCGGGAGGGCATTTCTGAACAACACCGTAGCCATTTCGTTTGAAGTTTTGAAGTTGATCTCACACTCCGCGCATGCGCCTCGTCCGTTTGCCGAGAGGACCACATCGACCAAGAGTCGTTTTTTATCTTTTTCATTCAGATTTTGGGACGACGAATCTGGCGACTCAGCATAGAAGGGCTGCACAGTGGCTGAGGCATCTTCAGCTAAATACGTTTTGCTGCCAAAAATAGCTGCAGCTACATGTTCAAGGTCATCTACAGTAAGGCTGGAGGTCAATATAAGACGAAGTTCATCCAACTGTGTGGTTGTGAATCCTGCAAGGAGCTGAGTCCGCAACGACTTTAAAATGGCGGCGATGTTTCTAGACGTCTGTTCTGGTTCTAGAGACTTAGGTTCAGCTGTGAGAGGGTGGGTAGTGATTGGCTCGTTTGTTGAGAGGGATTGTAAAGTCTCAAACATGGTGAGTCTCTGTTTTTTTGTTGGTGTGTGTAGTTGTTTGTCATAGGAATTTGTTTTCGATAAAACTTGTACTCGATGTCCATGAGATGACAGCCATATTGCCAGTTGTTTAAGGCGTTGTGGAAAATTTTCCTGAGACCCGCGAATCTCTCGTCTGCTTAAATTTCTGGGCTGTTTGTACAGCCCGCAGAGGAAGCAGCTGTACAGCTCCATGGGGATGTTGTTGACGTGGGTCAAGTACAAGGCCGGCGCGATTTTAGGGGGAGGTGGGGGCGGTGGAGGTGTGGAGTCGCTCAGCTGTGTCGTGGCCTGCTCAATGAGAGGTCTCTGGTAGCCGCTGAGGTGAACGCTCGGGTTGGGGGACAGGTAAAAGTTGGCGTCAAGTTGAGGCACTAGTAGCAGTAGAAAAACTGACGTCTGCCAAGACACGAGAAACATTGTTGGCTCTGAAATATGATAGCCTTTTTGTTATATATATATATATATATATATATATATATATATATATATATATATATATATATATATATATATATATATATATATACTAGCCGTCCCGGCCAGGCCCTGCTCTGGCTTCTGTGAAAAACCTTTCTGTTAAAGACCATTACCTGTGTGTTTAGTAATCATCATAAACCCGGCATTGCCCACCCAAACCACAACCAACCAAAACCAAAACTAAAAAACGCAAACATAACGCTAACACAATTACAAATACAAACGAAAACAAAAACCTAACAACAAACCCAACCACAACCACAAACACCAATACAAACACAAAGAAAAAACAAACAAAAAAGCAAACGAAAACAAAAACATAACAACAAACCCAACCACAAACACCAATACCAACAAAAAAAAAAACAACGAAAAAGCAAACGAAAACAAACCAAATCCAAACGCAAAACCAACCAAAAACACAAATACAAACCCAAACAAAACAAAAAACACAAACAAAAACGAAAAAAA